>NW_026623560.1:835092-841419 GCF_030028575.1 Malurus melanocephalus
TGTGAGTGTGTCCTGGCTCTCGAGGAAGCACAGCTCAGGCCTCCCTTTGTCACTGTGTTTTCCTGACCGGGATGAGGGAAGCGGAGAGGGTCATCTCCTGCCGTTCCCCTCAGCCCCTGCGCAGCCGGCCACCCTGCTGGGGCTGTGGGCAAGGGCCCAAACGCTGCAGTGCAGGTGTCCAGCCTTGCCAGGCTCCTCTCGTCCTTCTCAATTGGTGTGCAATATTCCGATGTCAGTCAGGGAAACAATCCCTGTGAGCGGGTCAGAATCCAGCTACCTGAGGCTTTGCTGCTTGTTGTCTGTACAGTCACTGCGTGTTATTCCTGTGCCTCAGGATGACAGAACACTGTGCTGTTGCTGTTGGGKTGAGTTTGGTTTTGACTGGAAGTGTTGATGAGGTGTTTGATGTGGTGCTCAGGACTGCACTTCTTCAAGGGGATATGGTGTGGCCTGCATTTGTAAAGCATGTGAGAACTTCTACCCAAATGTCCCCAAACAGGTCTTGTTTTGATCTCTTCAAAGGTATAAATGTGCTTTATTAACCAGAGTTTTGTTAAGCCATGCATCCCCAGAGYAAATGCAGTGGGACTGAGAAAAGTGTGTGGGGCCCCCTCCTTTCACAATCTGACCTCTAAATTAACCCCTGTTATTTATCTGCTCACACCTCTGTGCAGTAGATTTGGGTAGCACTCAGGCCAATGACATATACCTGAAAATCCCTGGACTCACAGCTAGCARRGGTAAGAAAATATCTTGAAAATTARGTACCAATGCAAACWGTCTGTRAGCAAAACCAGTGMGTCCTGCAGAGGTSWTTCCAAAGGYTCAGTGTTTGCCAGTCATTACTACACAGGTAACACAGTTATCCCTTTGCTCCCCAAAATGAGATGAATGTGGTGAACTCAGGTGCTGTTGTAGGGTATCAAACATGATTTGATTCTGTCTGGAAGTGTCTAGTATGGGGCAGAAGGGTTCAGAAGCCCATCCCACTTACAAGAGTTGTCTCTGTTTGGAAACCAAACACRTCCCTGTGCTCTGTGAGGGAGAGCCATCTCCCAGGCAGCTCTTGCTGAGATGTCAGAGATGTTCCTGTCTGGCTTGTGAGGGATCTTCCATAGTTTGTTCCCCAGCCCAGTGCTGTATCTCGGTGTCCCCTGGCTGATGCTGGTGCCAGAGGTCCTTGTGCACCCTGGCTGACACACAACTGCACATGGAGAGCSCCRAGTTTTGGAGAGATTGTGCTGGCTWTTGGCCACATGCAAACATGCTCAGCCTGGGGTTTGTTCCTCCACTGAAAGTAAGCACCAATTTAATTTCTATGCCTTTCTGAGCAATTTTAAAAGTGAAGGGTATTTTCTTTCCGATGTTTCCMTATATTAGATTAGGAAAGTTGTCAAAATTAAGCATTCCACAGTGGGTAGATGTTTTGTTTATAGCAAAATGGGTTTCCATAAAGTGATGAATTTATGAAATGAAATATTGAGGATCATCTCATTGTATTGCCAGAACAATGGGAGATCCATAAAATGATCTTCTCATGAATAATTTGTGATATCTGCTACKTACAACACTACTAAATGAGTCTTGTTTTCTATAACAAGCACTATTTTTTAAGAGAAAAAGGTAGAGAGTTGAATTTTCAAAATATTAAATTACTTAAGTCTCTAGAATATTTTATTTCTTAACAATTTTTTGTCACACTTTTATCACATTTATGTAAAATGCAAAGGTATTATTTATTTTCAAATTAATATCTTGGTACATCAGTAGCTTTTTTGTATTTTTGGCTGGTTTACATGATGATCAATGCAGAATGTAAAATGTGTAATATTYCATGTAAATATTTTACAGGAAAAATCTCAGTGTGATGTATGTTATTTTTGAGGTGTGCTGTTGACACCACAGAAAGAAATGTAAAAAGTTAACTAAATAATTCAGTGATTTTAGATTTTTCATACTACAGTACTGGAAATAAACTGAAAATAATAAAGCCATGAAATTCTTTTTGAATTGCTAAGGTAAATGCGGGATCTTTGAAATAACATTACAGAGTTTCATGGATACATTTTTTTCATCTAAGCTATGTTTTCTTGAAACAAATCCTTTTTAAAAGTACTGATTTGAATGAAAATGTTTCAGTCAATAGAATTTGTAGAGAGGACAGTTGCAAAAATGATAGAGAAAGAATAGTCCTGGAATACCTTACTGTTTAGAGAAATTGTTTAATGTTTCATTTTGGGAATCAGTAGAATAAAATTGTATCTTTGCAGGTGAATACATCATCATCTGATGATGAACTGTTTTGGAGCTATGTTGATGTCTCTGCTAGAAAAGRAAAACAAATTGAAAAATCTCACATTCGGTGCTCTTTAGCTATTCTTACTGCTAAATTAATAATATCAATCAAATGAAAATAACCCACTTCCAGAAACGTCCTGTTCCTGCTGAATTCAGAGGGTGCAGAATAAATGCTTTTTAGGGGGGTCTTAAAATATAATGAACTGGCAGTGTAAAGGATGGTTTTCTCTCCCGTTGAAGCTGAGGGGAAATAGGGAAACCTGGCCAGAACTGGAGTTTCCTGCAAGTGGAGCCAGTGTGACTCCAGCAGTGTGGCTGTGTGAGCCGACCCACAGCTCATTAAAGGATCAGGGCCTGGCTTAGGGAACTAAATCCTTATCTTAGCAATGTTATGTGCAGTACTTTAAACCAGGAGAACTTTGTTTCTTGGCTGATAAAACAAAGCTTGGATCCAGCTTCCTAGGGTTTGGTTCTGCATTTCTTGCACATCAAGGAATTTGGCTTTACAGGGAATTTTAAGCTTTGAAAGAAATCCTGGATTAAGCCCCTGAATGATTAAAATTTAAGTGCTGTCAGATTTCTACATATAAAGTAAAAATAAAATAAAAATTAACATTTAAAAAAATAATACCCACAGTCTSCAGGACCTGAGGCAGGCTTGGAGCATTGTAATGGAAATTTCAGTCCCATGTGCCACAGTAACTGCAGCGCAGCAACTTTTTAAAATAGCCATAATGACGTTGTTGCTGATGGGGAAGGAAAAATATCACAAACCCTTTCTTTCCTTAACATGTCTAGTAAATCTCAAGAATGTGTAGCCAAGTCATATTGTGTTCATTTTATATGTGTTTGAAGATWGCTGATGGCTACTTGAAAAGAGAGRAAAAARTGCTTTCTTTGGCATCTGACAYGTTCTAATGGCAGACACAAATTTTGGCCAAACAAAAGAATTGTGGAATGGAATTGACACCCCAGTTTCCAACAGACTTTWTTCATACAGTAAAATGTCTGTATCYGGATCTTTAATTTTTAATTCTKGGTAGCATGCTAGTGTTTTAAATGCAAGAGAATAATGTCTCCATTACCCAAATCATCTGAGGATTTGTCACATTCTCTACATAGGAAGAACTGGTTTTGTGTAATTATTTTTCTTTCCCCAAAAAAGCAATATGATTTACCGGATTTTTTCTTTTTCAATGAACTTAATGCATGAGAAAGTTTAAAGGTCAAACAGTGAGTGCTTTTTTGAGGGGTTGAGACAACTTTGGCCAATGATCCTTAGCATAAATACATTTAAGATAAAACATTTTTTAACATTAATTTTCATTTGTAACATACTTAAGAGTTTACATTTAAASTATCTAAAAGCAAATTGTTTCATTTGATGTCAATTGCAATTTTATGTCAAAATCACACACAAAAAAATRCAACAACCTTTCAAAAGGGCTTAAAACATAAAAATTTGTGACATGCATATGATAACTTTGATTTAGTCTTTTTAATTTGGTAGTATAAAAATGCACGCCAGTGCATTAAGTCAATCAAAACACAAACTCTGAGAAAGCAGTAAAATTATGTCAAGTTCACAGTAGAAAGCAAAACCTTTTGGAATAATAATAAAAAACTTGCAGTATTTATGATGTTGAGAAGCCCTTATTGTAGGTTACAGAACAAACGAAGTCTTAAGTTACCTCTTCTGATTTTGATGGCAACAAAAGCAACCATTTCAGAAATATAGTGGTGTTAGAGCAATCAAAGAGACTGCTTTCTTACCATAATGTTAGCATCATCTCAGCATGTGGTGCCAGAAAGGTTCTCTTTCTGCAGCATTCCACTAATCCTGCATTGTCTTTATTATCTTTATTTTCTGATGCTTGCCCATTCTGATTGTTCTCAAACTGAAGAGATGGAACACTGAGATCTTCAAATAGTGATAAATTATATTAATATTAGGATACCCTATAAACTCTTTAGCATCACATGAATTCCAGGTTTCAGTCAACCTGCAATATGTATATAGATGTATAATATCAAATATATATAACAATATGAAATAAATATTTTACACTCATATCACACAGGAAGAGCAATGATTTATAGTCCTGCAGTAACAAGAAAATTTCATATCTGGAATTCATGTTTATGGATATATATTTATAAAAGCTGGTTTTACATGTGTCCTTCCCCCTTTTCAGATGTAAGAAAAAGATGTGTCCAAAATGTGGGTGTCTGTATTTCTTGGAGCCTGTAAAAATGAATTGCAGATATAAACTGGAATGGTTAATTGGCACAAGCTCTTACTGGGGTGCAGACTTGGGATTTGTGTTTTAAATTAATTTTGGACAAGTGAGGACATAAACTCTGACCACTGCACATCTTTATTATTGTAAAAGTTCCTGAACATTGAGTATTTTTGTTGTTTGCAATAGCTCATTCTATAGATTTAGCTGTGAAAAATGAYTGTTATAAATGCAGGATATAACCTGTAAGTAATAGCAACCAAGTCATTGGTAGTTAGTAGCTTTGCAGAAACTGAATATGAAAAACGCTGTGAGTCCAATTACGTCATCTTTACATTGAGTGCTTTCTCATATGAGTATTTCTGTTGAAGTCATTTCACATACCTCCCAAAATGACTCTTTCAAAATAATTACAAAATCATTTTCAACAGTGAATAAATGTGTAAAGGCTCACCAGTGATTTTAAGGTTGAAAAAAGGGCCCTTTGTGTTAGATAATTTCATTGCTCTATGTTCACAAGTGATTAACTCCCCAATGAGATCTGATTGCTTTTTGTATTCAGACCAAAAAAAAGACATGTAAAATGAGCAAAATGTTGTATTTTGAGAGCTGTCTATGGGGCAAGTTTAACATATGCTTTTTGGGACATCACAATGATTTGTTACTAGCCATATTTGCTGCACATGTGCAACATGGTAGCCTGCCAAAATGCACACAATAGTTACATGATAGGTCACTGAAAAAATAGATTTCAAACAGAGTATCTAAATACTTAATTCGTATACAGATATGGGACCTCTTCTWAGACACTGTGGTCTATTAAGGAAATAATAATATACATTTTATCAGAAACACATGTTGTCTAGAAACTCAGTTCCTTCTTCCCTTCATGTAAATTAGAGCGAGCCTCCRACCTTAAGGTGCTGGGCTAAAACCCAGTATGAGAGGTAGAAAGACCCTTAAAGGGAGAGAAAAGCTGTCTTTTCAGGTGGAAGGAAGATGTAGACTTATCCTTCAAGGAGATGAGTGGACATGGATATAATGACCATCCTCTTACCYTTTCCCAGTGCCTCTCATTTGTTGYTGTTCAGGATGCATAYAGAGGRGAATGTTTGAAACTKCACTGGGCCTGCCCCCMSTGTGTGACCCCACTCAGATCCCATCACTGCCCTCGTGCAGTGGAACAAGGCTGTTCCTTTGTTTAGGATCTTGCATGGAAACAGGGCAGGATTGCCATCAAACTRTGGATGATCTGTAGCTGTGTGGTCACAGCTGAAGGCACTTCCCAGCAAACCCACTGTAATAATAACATGAAAAACCACTCAGAGAGACATTGTGCCGAGGCCKTCGGTAAATAACTATTTCACAATAGCCACTCAATTGCCATGGCTTCAGAGACTATGACAGGTACCTCATTGGTTTAGCTATCAAATCACTCCTTCCTGGATGGACACCACAGAAAAAKCTGTGACCCCATTGTCCCCTCAACAGAGCCAAGTATGGCTCTTTTCGAGGCTATTGCACAGCTAATTCCTGTGGAAATCATAGCTTTTGTGTAACTGTGGGATTTTTTGTGGAAATACACAGGAAAGTGCTGGGCTATCACGGAGACTTACTGGTCTTTGGCATCTGGCATGGTGGGAAATGCAGCTGAAGGGTCTGCACTCGTGTGCCTGGGCAGCTCAGGAGGGTGTCAGTGGTGCTCAGCAGACAGAGGGGTTCACGTGTTTCCTTGGCTGTGTCCCAGCTCCAGGGTTACCCTAACTCATTCAGGGTGGGGCAGTGACAG
>NW_026623560.1:841564-844064 GCF_030028575.1 Malurus melanocephalus
CTGAATTTATGGAACAGAGCATAATGTTCCTCACTATTAATTCTTAACTGAATATGTAGAAAATGAAAGCAATTAGARTAAGATTGCATAACCCCTTTGAATGTCAGGTATTCCTAATTGTTTTACAATCTATCAGTAAAAAGCAACAAAGAATGGCTGCATTTAATATCGTAAAATTTCAAATAGAAAGTCCAGTTTGAAGTTTAAAGAAACTATTTAAAATGTGATTAGATGTGGGAAAAAAAAGGCTATTATGTTTGTCATAATAACYGTGGCTTTGATATATATGTTAATAGCAAGAGTGTTGACACTGGAGAGATTGAAATTAATACTTGCCTATTAGTCCAAGGCCAGAAGTTGTTGCCTCAAACCATAATAATTGATTCACTAGTGCATTTGTCTAATGGCCCTGCATTATTCTGTAGTGTGGCAGAATGGATGGAGCACTCACAGCTTACCTGTGTTTTGGTGTACATTGTAATCCTGATTGTATTTACAGCAATGTAAAATAGGAACAACCACGAAAGTCAGTTGGTGGCATTTGAATAAAATGGGTGAAGATCAGAATCGGCTCTGTGGGGCTCCATGGGATTTAGAAGAGAGAGTTTTGGTCATTAGACAAGCTTTTCTTTGCCCCTGAAAAACCTTTTTGAGTATTTTTAAAATCTCTGATTTCTGAATTACTGATTTTAGGAGCGAGGAAGAAGAGTTAGAAGGGTGAATCTCTAGGAAAGTCCAAGTGATTTGGTAGGGAAAATTTCATTAGGACCTATTTAATCTTTAATCTAATGATATTAAAGATAATTGTATTTACTATGAATGTCTTTATTTGCTATGCTGACATATTGAGTTCATTGATAACAAAACAGTGGGCATAAAAATAAAAGGGTATAAAATAAAAGTTTTGGACAGTGAGGAGTATAAGTCTATGTTTGAATGGACTTTATAGATATTAATTAACTACACAGGAATTTCAAATATATGTGTGGTTCACTTGAGAGGGAAAGAAATGCTTTTAGAGTAATATGGCTATTTCAATGTTGACAATGACTTTTACTATTTAGAAGATAAACAGTAAATTTAATTTGCATAATTAAGTTAATCTTTTTAGATTTTAATGTAGTGTATCACGAGTTCCCAGGCTTGTAAATGAGGTTTTACTAGTGAAACTCTTATTACTAGGACGTATACCATTTCCCCCTAGCATCAGCAGAGAGTGCAAATCTCATAGGTTCCTTTGTCTCAGGTCACCAGAATTTTACTGTTTTTTCTTCTCTTGAGGGTTGCTTTAAAAATTGTAATAAAAAATACAACTTCTGTGTAACGCTTGAAAGTCTATTGCTTTGCAGAAAAAAATGTGCTTCTAAGGGCCTTGTGCCATAAGGACTCTCTTGTAAAGATGCCTGCCTTTAAAATGCAACTTTTTTGTTGGATGAACAGCCTAATGTTCCATGCATTGTACTAGTAGTAGCATTTTATGCAACATTGAAAGACTCAATTAATTTGCATAATTCCATGAGTATTACCATGACTTTAAGGTAGGTTAGCTTGCTCAGGAGTCYTGCCTGCCCAATATATATGTTTGCCATTTTGACAAATTAATCATTTCTGGAAACAATTAATTATACTTATGACAAACTGAACCTTATACCCATGGGTCTTAAATTTTTATAGCAGAAATCTAATATTAATGTGTATAAGATCAGTGATTTAGTGAGTACCTTAACAGTCAACAATGCCTAAGGCAGAACAAAATTAATATTTTGTTTCCCATCTGGAGACTTCAGTAAAATTAATGAGGAAGGGTGCCTTTTGTAATACATAATAGAAATAAATTTACAATATTTAACCCGGGGATTCTACTGACATCAGCATTCAAATTTTTAGTCTGTTTCCCAGTCTAGTGGATGAGCCATGCAAATATCAAAACAGGTAATCCTGGCTGTGTATGGGGCTCATATTTGTGCTTTTACTGGAAAGGTAGTCAACARGATTAATTTTCTTGTATGATGAAGTTCCTAGTCTTAGAACAAAACATTTGTTTCTGCTAAGGTACTGTTTTGATACAAAACTTATTCAATCTTTCTAAAAATAAGGGAAAAGGGCAATGTCTACAACCTAACTGCAAAACCTGGTGGTGAAAAATGAACAATGAGTCATCAACATGCAGTATTTTTTTGATATATGTGTATGTGAAAAGTGGCTGTGATCACTAAACTACAAGATAAAATTTGGGTGTAAAATGCTCTGGAAAATGACTCACTAGTCTGCAAAAGAAACAATCAAATTTGAAGTCTGAAAGTTGACTAGAAGCATTTAAATGAAGAAGTAGTGTTTCAATTGTTGCAATCTTTTTCCTATTGATAAACTCTCCACCTCTCAGCACTCTGACCTTCATGCACCCATCATCGCCAAAATGAACAGAAGAACAGCAACACTTACATTCATCCATTCCTGTGCTGTTTATTTTGGGATTTAGTTATAGTTTTTAATGRCTTCA
>NW_026623560.1:849064-864819 GCF_030028575.1 Malurus melanocephalus
CGCTCAAAATAGCTGTGGAGTAAGTGCAGATGAAGTGGGACATGAAATTACAACTTGTGACTGAATTGCACAGGTGTATCTCTAACCAGGTATGTGTGTACATCTCTTTCTTTCTATATAATGTTAGAGTTACAAGGTTTTCTGTTTGCTGACAAGCAGTAATAGAGGTATTTCTACATTTGAACATTAAATGTTTTTGAGCTGTATTGGTATTAAACCATTGATATCTTGCCTACTGACTAAAACTATTTTATATTGATGACAATTTTTTCTTACATAAACAATGAAAAGAAATTCTGTGATTCTATTTTCTTTTTTTTTTTTTTTTTTTTAATTGGCCTCAAATTCTTATCATACACTGGGGATGGGATTGGGTCTGTAATCTTTATTTGAAACAGGGTCTGTGTACACCTGGGAAGCACGCAGGATGTCAGCTTTCTGTTGCCTAATTAACTGTACTGTGGTGCAAGACTTGGCAAGGAGCAGACATTTACAGGAATGTGAGAATGCTTCATACCCTGCATGAAGGAGCAAAAGTTGGCCTGCATCACTATGATTTACTYTTCTGAAGAGTTGATTATTGAGATGCTAATAAATGAGAATTTAATTGTAGTCTGACAGCCAGAGACTACTTTTAAGTTTAAAGCTTGATAAATTTTATACCAATCAAAGAAAAGGTCAGYTTGCAAGAGATGGGCAATAAAGATTTGGTACTATTCCATTGAGTTCCATGCATCTGAATTTCCTCTGTACAATAAAAGATATCTGCACATTTAAGCAAWGAATTAACTGTTAAATGTGGGTATAAACACTGGAGCTGAAGAAAAGCATTTCTAGTTGCTTCTAGTCCTACTGCAAAAACAATCAAAACATTTTCTAAAACACAGACTGTCCATTGTGCTGCATTGAGAGCATGTGGCAAATTTAATATGGTTTCTGCCTTTGCCTACAAGATGGGAAACAAATTTCATTGCTACATTTATTTGTCTTTTTGTCCTCTCTATTCAGCTCTGTGTACAGCAGTTATAGATGCAGAGGGTGTTGAGGGCTTCTTGCCCTTTAGGCAGGAGAAATACTCACTTGGTCAGTGCTTCTGTGCCCCCAAAGCAGAGATTTGTCTCTGTGGTGTACAGCCCTGGTGCCTGGGCTCCTCCTGCCCCAGCACAGGCGCACAGTGGGCAGCCTTTCCCCACTCAGGATGTGATGCTTTGGAAAACTCGTTCTACTCCACATTCTTTGGTGATGGAGGATCCTGTTACAGCATCTGCTCCTGTCCCACTCAGGGTGTGTTGCTTTCCTTTCTCTCTGTTGCTACAGGGGAATCTAAGTCATGGCTWATGCTGTTCCTGCCATCTAAAACCCCCTTTAGAAAAATATCTTTACAGATGCTTATAAAGTATATGCTGCATACTTTGCTCTGAGGAATGTTGGTCACTCACCTGTGGCTCTGTCTGGCTGTTGCTATCCTGAGTTTCATTCCATCAGTGACTCTGTTGTCTTTACAGAGGGATCACTCAATTAACAGAACCCAGATCCCTTCTCCGTGTGCACTTGTTTGGGGATAGAAAACAAACAGAAGGGAATTCAGGCAGCTTCTGCTCTCTGGATTAGCAGAGGACAAACTCAGAATGAAGGAACAAACAGTCTGCAAGGACAAGGAGGTGTCTTTGCCTGTGCTGTGCTGCGGAATGAGCTGTTGTGCTGGTTAGAGGCAGCAGTGTCCCCAGGAGCCAGGGCAGTTGTTCATTGTCTGTTTGGCATCCTGAAACAGGGAATGCATGTCCATAAATCCCCAGGTATTCATCTCTGGGGAGCATTCCTCTCCTTACTGTGGCCCAGCACTAACTAGCTGTCTTCCTCATWTGTTTCCTCTCACTTTTATTGGTAGTTATTTAATTAAGCTCTTATTTTTGAGTGTCTTGCTGTCAGTGTGACCAGTTTCATAGTGACAATTTCTGTGTCATGAAACCATGTTAAGGCTCACCTACATAAAATACACATTTCAATGCTGCTCCAATACTGTTTTAACAATCAAAATAACATTGGAATTAAACACAGAACAGTTGGCCTTATCAATTTCTAAAAAAAAATCTAGCGATATTCCACATGCATTTTTCACAATTTTCATTAAACACTAGAAATTAAAGCAGTGTCAATTGAAATTAAAGCAGTTTCAATTTCCATTGTAAAAGATCATTGGAATTTTTCCTAATTTTGAGAGAAGTAAAGCAGTGCATATGTGAAAAKGATTAAAGCAGCAGTGATATACTTAAAAAGTTTTTAAAGCCACTGTTGAAGAGACAAAGAGCTACTCTTGTGGTCACTTGAAGGTCTTGATCTTCTGTTCACTGGAGTCAAGAGGAATGTTTCCACTGATTATAATAGTGCTGCAGTGSATAAATATGGCAGCTTATGGAAGAAGAGTTGAATTTCAGGGAGGGAAGTTTCAACTGACATTGTTTCAGAAATTTCCATTTTAATCAATGTAACTTTTTTTTTTTTTTTTTCCCCCAGCCATCTTTTCACAACTTATGCATGATGAGAAACACTTTTGTAAATGAGATTGGGAAACAGAGCAGCTTTGAGTAGATTCAAGACTCACATATGAAAAACAACCTCCCTTTCCAATATGATCTATTTTAGATTTGAAACACTGGTGTGTTTTTTCTGCATTTCTGTGTAGGTTATGATGTCAGATTTATCTCCCCACTCATCTTCAGTTTGTCACACATACAGAGATCTTGAAAAAAATATTTTTACGTAAAGTTCACCACATGATGGGTGTCTAAAGATTTTACTTTCTTCATCCTTACGGCTACATGCTTCAGTGCAATATATTGGTGTCTAAATATTTAACTTTCGTCATCTTTACTGCTGTATGATTCACAGCAATAAATTGTTGCCTAAACACATACTTATGTACRTAATTGAATCAGGTCCACTCTGTGGCTTGGCTTTTGAAGTAGTGCCAGTGTTTTCCATGGGACCGAGGGGRAGGCCAGGCATTACGTGATGTGAACAACACCCAGGGAAAGCATTAATGTATGGAAGTGTATCAAATGGGTAAATTCCCATTTTCAAATAAACCTGAGCACACTTCCTTTAATCTAGAAGGCTGTTAAAATGTTATTTTGAAATTTTATCATTAGCTTTTAAAACAATCTGATATGCTTCAGATTGGTGTTAATGCATTAATACCATGTAGCTCTTGGAATCCCACGTGAGAGATGGGCAGTATTTTCCTGCCTGTGCTGAACCTGCAAACATTTAGACACCTGCTTTTCCTGTAGATCTTTACTGGAAGTGCTCATTTGCACAGAGCATGTAAATAACATCAGGGTCTTATCYACAAGCTTGGGGCCTTAGTTGTTTGTACTGCTCTCTTTAGAAGAGTGACATTAGGTATACTTGAGATATAATTTTACCAGAATGTATTGCATAGTTATATTAACTCCTGGGTGAGATTTAGGCTGTGACCTCCCAGCAGGCCGAGGCATGTCACCTGTAATCTTGCACATGCACACAGTCTGTCACAGACAGAGCTCCCCTTCTCRGATCAGTCATATTTTAGGACTCACAATTGATATATCAGTCACAGCATAAAATGCTATCCTTCCTGTAGACCAACTGTTTACCAGAGTATAACACAAACTCTCCTCCTGTGTCTCATTTCATCACACTGTTCCATGTAGYGATGTTTCAATGTGAAATGAAGTTTTTTCATGCTGTGCTTCTGAGTAGAAAAAAGACAGAAGTACATGTATGATAAATGGCAAAGGTTCCGAGAGAAACCTTGCAAAACAATACAATTTGGAAGCATTACATTTGCTTAAATAATTTAGTACATAAATGGATGTGTTAAAGTTTTATAACCAAATACTGTTTATGTGGCTTTGGGTAGAAAATCGGTTATATTTTTACTGAATCACTTAATCTTATATCTTATTTAGAAATTAGGAAATATAACTAACCTGGGAGATGTCATTGYAAAGTACTTTTGAAATCAGTGGCATTAGAGAAGTATACTTTTCTTTTAATTAACTTCATACACTTAAGTTTCCCATTAACAAATAAATGTTTTAAATTTCTCTGAGGTTGAGTTGATTTTCTGCTGGTTTTACAGCAGAAGAAGCTGCGTAGTGTAAGCAGATGAGCTATTTGATCCCATACACTGAGAGATATTTAGATATGAAGGGTGAACGAAATTCTCTGGGATATTCTTGTTTGGACTTTATCCATAAGGAAGTTTTCAAAATTATTAACCGTATTATTCTTGCTGTCATTAGGMCTGGTGCATTCTGAAAATCAGGACTAATACTGTTTGATCCCAGAAGGCAGATCATTTGCTGGGATACTCAAAATTAGGCACCATTTGGAAATATATCTGTTGTTATTTCCCCCTGGAATGCTGAAATAATGGAGACTTCAACATTTGCTAACAAACCAAAGCCAAACCTCTGTCAAGACTCTTTAATGAAAAATTATGTCCAAATGTGAGCTGGGAAGCTTAAATCCACTTTCAAAGAATGTGCAAGTGCCTTTTGTGTCTTCAGAAATGTCCCAATGTCTAGACTGTATAAACATTAAGAGCAGGTATATAAATCCTTAAAATAAGCACATACCTAAGCATTTTCAAGGTGAAGAACAGACTGACAGAAAAAAAAAAAAAACCCCAAAACATTGATAACAAGGCTCTGCAAGGATTTTTAATTTTTTTTTTCTTATCAGGCTTGCTTTTTCTGTCAGCATCTTTTAGCCTGTTGAAACCTTCATAATAATTAATGCTGATTCCACCCCTCCTGTCTGAGTAGAATTGGGGTCCCCTACTCCTCTAACAGAACCCCTTCCTTTCCTAGAAACCTTCCTTTCCTTTCCTGCCCCACTGCCCCTTCACTCGGAATCTGGGACTTACCACAATATTTACCTTGCAGGTATTGTCAACAGCTGAACCACAGCAAAGCAATTTTTTTTCAGCCATGAAACTCTGGCTGAGAGTTCTTGTGTGGAATATCTCACTTTTTTTTCATCTCTGAGTGTGCTATTTTATGATGGGAAATATTTTGATAGGAATGTATTTTAAGGCTCTCTTGTAACAACTGAGGAGTTCTAAATTCTTAACTGGGAATTTTTTATAGCTCTCAATTAAGCTTTTAAAATAAAAAGCAAAGGATATTGAACTAAATGCTGGAGGAACTCAATGCTATCATGAATTTTCTTAATTAAAAATCTCTTAATGTTTTCATTTTTTTTAAAGCAGTAATTCATGGTAGCTAAGTAACAGCTGCGAAATACAATCTTTTGGTGACAACAAAGCTATGAAGTAGTTTGAAATACAAAAAATATCCTTTGTAAAAAATATCTACTTTTGTTGGAGACGGTTTATAGCTTTTCCATGGTAATAGTTCAACTTGGTATTATGGAAAGATCCAACCAATACATAACTGTTTTCAAAAATAACGTAACAATACATACTTCTAAAGAGAAAAGAAAATTAAAGGCTGAAATTTTAGTAAGGAAAAGAAAGGTTTTTTCACATTGGGGGCCTCATTGGTCATGTAATTTTGGTTTAACTCCATGGAAAGGAAACCAGTAGAAAATATTCTGAAGTCTGCAGAAGCTGTATGTACAACCCCTCATTTTGGTGATACAAAATCAAAGGAAATTGTGTAAGGTCTAATTTCTTGTGATGAAACATTTATACAGAACTGTGACTATAGCCCTAAATATTGCACTGAATTGGCATTTACATCTAAAGTTTCTATTGCAAAGATTTATTTATTAAATAACCATTTTTTCTGGCACCTGGTGATAAACACTGATGTATTAGCAATTAATTTAATATTTATAGCATTTGCTGAAGATCAGAATTATTGACGTTTTATTAACTAGGTGTTAGAATTAAGTAAATGACTTATGGACCCTATGTGAGAACATTTGAAGTAGTTTACAATCTGTCACATGTAGAAGATAAAAAGACAAATAATGTCTATTTTGCTCACTAGAAAGCCTGAGAATCATGAGTTTCCATTTATACTCAGAATTCAGTATTTCAAAAATTCCTGCTGTGTAGGAACGAGACAACCATGCCAAACAGAAGTGGAAGTTAAATGGAATTAAAATATTACATTACTAATCATGCTGTTCAGAGTCCAGGCAGGAAATATCAGCATCTTATAAATTGAAGTTGATTTTTAAAATACATGCATATAGCCTGATATTATACATACACAACCCAACCATGTACCCTGGTTTGCACTCCTGTCCTTTTTCCCAGAGTTTGTGCAGAGCTATTGGACCCAGAAAAAAAAAAAATTCTATAATTAGACTTTCAGATATTGCACTCTTTGCCTAATGTTTTTTTTAATTCCAGATGTTTTTCCATCTGGATGATATTTGAAACCCAGAGATGTGCCCACCAGTACATATGTGACTACAAATGAATAATATTTACTTGGAATGATACTTTTATTTATTCATCAGCAGCAACTTCCTACATGCCCATCATAAACTGAAAATAAGACTGGATTAGCATGCAATCTGTTTTCATTTCTTTTATTCTATCAAAGAAAATCCAGATCTAGGCAGAAAACATACTGTGACAGCATCCACTAAAGCTCAAAGATTCTGTTATTTGAATTTGATATGTGCTTTGAGCCGTCAGAAATTTGTGTGTGAAAGGTCTCCAAAAATTTTCAGAGTGCATTGGATGATGCAGAAACCTGACTTGAAGCACCAGATCACTACTGTTAGTTGGCCAAGATTAGAGACAAAGATGAGGTGACTGAAAGGCAGAGGAAGCACTGAGTTGAAAGAGCAGAAATTGTCTGATGGTTCTCACTTTACTGGAGTGTGTCCTTCTGAATGTTCGTTGAATTTACAGCCTGGTCTTCTTGAATCCTCATTTGCTTCTATTTACTCTGATACCAGCAARCCCCAAGAACATTATATTAATCTGCTCCTGGCAAAAAGTTTCTCTCAGCTGCCACTCTTGCCATTTGTATTTGTGATTTTTGTCCCCGAGACTCTAGGTTATTTTGGGCTGTGTGTTTGAAGGTTTTATTTTAAAAGCTTCAGAGGAAAGTGCAGAATGCACGGACCCACTGAGACCAGTGTGTCCTGCAGAGCACAAATTTCATGTGTGCTTTCTATGCCTCTCATTCAACTCAGCTTGAAGGAAGCATTCCCTCTGCTCCATTCTCTCTAGATTAAACTGATTTGGAATTAGTCATTACATAGATCAGATCCTCTTCACATATTAATCAGTCACAATTAGCCATCATGTACAAACAGGTCCCTCAGTTAACAGAGTGGAACTAGACTAGCGGTTTTCAGTGGAGTCTCTTTCCAAGGAACAGCACTTTGTGAAGTGTAAACCAGTGTGATAATCCCACTGCAAACTGCGCCGAGGATCTGGTGAGAACCACTATTGGCACAAAATATCCCTTGGAGCCTTTTGCACACAGCTGAGCTGGCCTGAATTTTTTGTCTACTGTGAAGGAGATAAAGTGGGTTCAGCCATGACTGTCAGTGAGAGGGGAATTTTTTGCATGGACAGGAAAAGTGATGTGTCTAAATATCCTGCACTGAAGGCTGCTTAGGGCAAGTCCTTCTGGTACTTGAGCATTTCAGGGAAACTTTGATTCTCTTTAGGTTCATGGGAGCTTGCTACTGCCTTCAGCACAATCCAGACTTATCCCTAGGCATTAAACACTCCAGAGCATTTTAGTCAGTTTAAAAGCAATGCACACATGCCTCTGGTTCAGATACGAAATAATTTACACTGAATTAAACCACAAACTGCAAATATTCACAGAATATAAGCAAACAAAAGAAGGCTACTTGTTTAATTGCAATATTATATGTGTGCAGAAGAAAAATTATAACCCAGACTGTATAACAGAATCACCAGAAAGTTCTTATCAACAAAATAAAGAAGATTATAAATTATTCCCTTTAGCTTGAAATTTCACTAGAAATACGTCACCAGTAGCAGCAAAAATATAATACAGAGATGCAGTCTCTAACAACTTCATAAAACATTGTATTAAATTAGAGAAGAGAACACAATAAAAACATTAAGCAATTAGTCCAAAATTCTTGAAAGAGTCAACACCAGGCTTAAAATCCCCAGGTCTCTGCAAGATCAAAGAAAATGGCAAGGGTCTTACTGAGAGTTGATCTCTCTCTGAGATGGTAGTAGTAGAACAGAACTTTGAAGTTTTATATACTTAAAGACATAGATTAAAATATTTTAATGAAGGTAAAAATTAACTATGAAGTGGCCAACCTTAATAAAAATAGTGCAGTGTATATTTCTGTGCTTGACTTGCTTACCAGTGCGTGCTTATTTTAAATTGGAACTGAATATCCAAAGATCTAAAGTGAATGAACGCACAATTATCTTCTTTTATTTTAATTTGGTCTTGTTGATCCTTTAGGCTCTTTCAAAATCACAATGACATAGATTAAAAAAAAAAAATCTAAGGTCTTGACCTTTTATGCATCTATGAAATAAATGTAGAGTTCATAGCTGGGAACATGATCATTTTGGTTGATATAAATTGAAGCTGACAAGGGGACAGGCTCTGAGGGAGCAAAACCCATTCTTCTGTGAAAACTGAGACCAATAAGTATATTTCTGTATTAAAAATGACATATTTTTATAAATATCAATATCGATTGACCATGGCTCTCTAACATACAAACCAAACCTGAGTAAATGGTCCAAGAATTGTGACACTAATCAGTTCATCAACTTTGCGAATTAGCAAAAATATAGGAATTGTTGTGCATAAAGTAAAGCACTTCATTTGCAAACCCTAGAGCAGATGCTGACCAGTAGCACTGGTTGTTCACATGGAATACTACATGGTCATTAAAAACCATGGCCCTGAATCTTCAGAAAAGAAAAAAATTAAAAATTACTTAGAGGCAAGTGAAATCACTAAAGCGATACACAACGCAAGAGAAAAAGTCAGTTTTGCTTTTCAAAGAATCAAAGTTTCCTTCTCTAAAATTCCTCCCTGCAACAAAATGACCAGATCTGCCGATGACTGGTCAGGAGGGGTGATGTGGTGCCTTCCCAGCGTGTGAGACCTGTGCTAGCGACTCATTCTGAGGGTTCATTTTCTCTCAGAGGTTGAAATCAAATTCATTGAATCTAAGAACTGCCTTGCTCCAGTCTGTTCCTCTGCTCTGGGCCCTCTTGGCCAGCCCTGTGAGGAGCCAGCATCTCCCCAAGGCTGCCCTCTCCGTGGGTGAATGCACGGCTCTGTCTCCTCTTTGGGGCAGGAGCTCCAGGAGTTTTACTGTGGTTTCCATACCCAGCAGTAACAGCCGTATCCTCATAAAATGCAGCGCTGGAGATGGTCAAGGAAATAGTCGCAGCATGACAGAGAGAGATTACAACTTCATTTTCGGTCCCATCCAAAATTAACATGAAATGATATTGCCAAGCAAAACAGCCTCAGCACTTAATTTGGGGCATTAGTGATGCCATTATAAAATATGAGCTGCTGATTCTCACCCTGCCTCAGAAGCTTTTTATGCTTCCCAGATCAGCTTGCTTGGTGAATTAATCAGATGAAAAAGGCTCAGTTCGCCTGCACGAGAAACTGAAAGGATTGTCTGATGGCTTATGAAGCTATGTGATTTGTTTCATGGTGTGGAGACACTGAAAGAGAATTTTTATTAAAAAAAGAGGTCTTGGAACACAGTCCTGCATGTGGTCAGCTCAGTGGGGTATTATTTGAAGCAGAATGTGAACAAGTAGAATTGAAATGGAGGGATCTTTGAAGAGTAATGAAAAAGGGGATTCAGTTGCCAATAAAACAACTGTTTGGGATACTGAAGGGAGATTCCTCAATCATTTAAATTCATCCTGCTCAAGAAATTTATTGTATCTTTTTTTCTTAGGGAACGAAGGGAATAAAAGGTAGATGAACTCTTCAGCAACCTAAAGAAAATTTCACAACTTCCTGGGGAATTTGTATGTGGTCATAATTTTCTCAGAGAAACTGCTCTTCAGGAGCAATTTCTTCCTTCTTTGCCTGTTTATGCTTTAGCAATCCTGGTTTCACGTCTGCTGCAGACATTTACTGTTTTCTCTGGTTTCCAGGGAAGGGATGGGGATGTCATGGCACAATGCCTAAAATAATGAATGTTGCTCAAAAAATATACCTTAAACTACATCAATTATAAAAGATAACCCTTGCCCTGCTCAACTCTAGAGTAAGAGAGAAGGCCCTGCAAGGAATTAAGACTAGATGGGGTGCAGGTTTTCTCCTCAAAATTTGTGGGGTTTTAAGATTAAGATCTCAGCAGCTTGAGTTGAGTTCCTCTTGCTTCTTGTTATTCCTTTTTTCTCTCTTTTACAAGAAGGAACTGAACTCCCTCACATCATACCTGGGCTGGGTACTCAAACTAAACTGTCACACTGATTAATGGTAATACTTAGGGCACAGAAAAAAAGTCTTGTTTCTTGTACAAATATGCATGTAAAAAATTTCAATTTCTATGCAAGTGTTTTCTAGATACATATGAATTATTTGTGTATGTATAAATGTAAATTTAAGTGATATCAATATAAATTCTGTACATTATTCATTTATAAATATGGTCATATAAAAATGACATTTTGTATGTAGGAAAGAGAGCTTTCTTGACTTTTCAGGAGTTTTCTGTTACTGGGTTAGTAAAAAAGCTGAAATTACAATCCTTATTGATCAATCAAGCAAAAAAGTAAAAAGTTTCTGTAGATATTTTGGAAATATTTTGTTTTGATTTCTACTTTCTTCAATCTGTTTCTTTCTAAAGTTTTAAAATGCAAAATTTCTTCGACTTTGTCTTATTCTCCTATTGTCTTATTTTTCCTAATTTCCTAATTTGAAGCATTGAAAAAGAAATTTTTTGACATCTGTGTTGAAATGGTTTGGAACAAAATATTTATACTCTTGTTTCACAAACAGTTTTGGCTACTAAAAATGACAATTCTCTGGCAAAAAAAACCCCAACCAGCTCCTCCTCCATCCTCAGCAAGAATATTTTGAAAGATGTCCAATTAGCCCACTGGAGATTTTCAAAGAATTGCCTCCAAATCACTGGGAAGCTGTGGGATTGTACCTGAGTCTGTCCTTCCCTTAGAATGTACTCAAAGAAATGGAAGGGCTCCCTTCTCAGTCTACACTGAAAATCATTTTAAATGCATGGAGAGGAGAAATGAGGTTTGGATGACAGGTTAGTGCATCAGTCCTGACCTGTCATCTTTATTCTAGACACCTCTGAGGGCTTTAGCTTTATTTCTTTTCTGGATTGCACCATGGCAATGTGATAACTGGGCAAGCCAGGCTCCTCTGGAGATGTGTGGTCAGTAATTAACAACGCATAACAATGTGCAGTAATTTAGGAGACAAAGTTAAGAAGAACACCTCATTCAATTAAAACTTGGCAAGGCAATGCAATTATCCACTCTGGAATTTCGCCAGGATGCAGTATTCTGTACCTTATCACCTGAAAAAAAGTGGCATGGGATGTATAATCAGTATAAAGCTCTATAAACTCTTGGGTTTTAATTAATTTTTTAAAGCCAGATTTGGAAGGTAGAGAAGCAGCAGAGCTCACAGGGCTCTAATGAAAACCAATTTCTTTTTCCTAACCTCATCAATAATTTCAGAGGATGTTGTCCTCAGGTAAAATTAATTCAAACCGGCCACCCAAAAATTAATCCAATTCTACTGTCTGCTTGTGCAGTTGTGCACCAATTGGGTCAGGGGGAGCATCCAACATGCCTGATATGAGGCTATTTCCATGGACAGTACAGATTTTGCCAGGACCTCCTATTGCTTTGTTTTATACTCCTGTGCTCCTGTCTGATCAGGCAAAATCCCATTGCAATGGGCAGGAATTCACTGGAGTAAAGCCTCTGGTCTTTCCAGGATCCCTGATAAGAATGGATCCCCCAAGTGATACCCTCAGTCCATATTTACAAATTATTTCTGTCTTCCCCCAACTTTTGAGAAATTCATTTGGAGAAATTTACTGTCATGAGTTTTATGTTTTGTGCCTGCTACTGTGGCCTGTGAATTACCCTTGAACTTTAGTGTTAAGGAGTAACAGCTTTATCTCTTTCCTGGATGCTGCTTCCTTAGGGATTGAAGCCCACCTATACCCTATCTGAAGCAACAGTTGAGTTTCACATGTCTGCCTTTTCCTTTCCAAAGACTTTTAGGTAAAATTTCAAAGCAGGGGGCAATCTTTGCATAACTCTTATAATTTCTTGACAAAACACATGTTCTGCTCTCTGGCTCAGTACTTTGAAACACATGATCACAAAAAAAGAGAAAACCTTATGTTAAATAAATATTTATTAACATGGCAGCAGCCTGGTGAAACTTGAATCTACATAGGGAAGTGAAATATGCATCTAGTGCTTTTGATTTGTTTCTGCAGGTTGAAAGCTAGAATTCATGCAATCTAGGTATTGTCCAGACTGAAAACTCTCTGGCAAAAATGTCCAAAACTAAGTAACTGTGAAATACAAATTTTAAGCTAACAAATGGAAGTTCCAGTGTAAGATCAAAGGTGGTGTCCTTAGGTTGGCCTGCCTGATATCTCACAAGGGTATATGTTTRGGGAATAGGGTTAGAGGGGGAAGARGCAGTTAAGGGAGCAGAGACAGGAGAGGAGGCTGAAATTTGTTCAAGAGACATTTTAGTGCATGTGCAGCCATGAGGAAACTCAGAGGACAGTCAGAGAGCTGCTGAGTTTATGTAGGTCTAACATAAAATTTGCTTTCCTCCATCTGAATGACAGGCTTTAATCCTTCCCTCTGTAGGATCCAAACCGGGTACGGAGCAGATTTTTGAGGCCAGGCTGTGATCTCTGATATTTCTTGCTGGCAGCAGTGAGGGTCAGAACCTGTGTGGAACATCCCAGAAAAAGATGTTATTTCAAAGGACATAATGCTATTACAGCCTTTAGCTGCAGCCAGAAGGGAAATGAGTGCCACTTGCAGAAGTTATTAACTTCCTTTTCCACTGCTCTCCCAATGGTCAGTGGGAACTCTCAGGGTCCAGAAGGACCAATGAGTCGCCCATTTCTCATCTGTAAAGGATGAGACCTACAGTGGCAGTAACTCCACACAGAAGGCCTTTATTGCCTTCTCTGGTCCAAAATAGACTGAAAAGGAGTATCTAGGTTAGACATGACAGAATTATGTGGAAATCAGAATTATAGTAGCTATGGCAAATTGTATGCTGCAGTCTTAAACTTCTTGTAGAACATACATCGTCATAAGAGAGTAAATTGAAGTTATTAATAATGCCAGTATTATGCAAGGGAATAACAACCCAAATTTCTTAGAAAGTATAAATGAATAGTTAATTTATATTGCTTTATACCAGCTAAATATACCAGCTCTGTATAATAAGCATGGGTGAAGGATCTGCATTTTTTAAACTGACTCAAAAAATGAGTAAAAGACAAGAGGTTTCCTTCTAAGAACCTACAAAGAAAAAATTATCTCTGACCTTCAAGAGGATGTTGGGTAACTCAATCAATGAGGGAATAAGAAGAAATGGGTTATGACCTCAGCAAAGGAAATGAGCCCTGGTGAAAGCTTTCTCTAATGCTCACTAATACTCAGGGAGTTCGAGAAACCTGATATCAAAACAGATGAAAGTTTTGATGCTCTGGAAAGATACAGCGAACATTTTATGCCACAGAAGAAACTGAAAACTGATTTTAAAAGGCAGAGTTGATGATTCCACACAGTTCTATTTTGCATTTATGTCCATCCAGACCTGCCTTTGAGTCAGTTCTCAATTTATCATAAGTGCCAAGGGAAAATGTATGTTATTTATTTCAATGGTTCTTGGACTCCTTCCACTCTGTGAAGATAGCTGTTTTTCAGTGGCCAAATAGAGAAAAAAAAATTGAGCTAAATAACAGAAAATTGTATCAAAGAAGTGTATTACACACATGGTTTCTACCAAAATATTCTGAAATCTTGAAAAAATCCTGCACATATTTCATAACAGCTTTGGCTTGTAAACTGGTACTTCCTCTGCAGATGACACTGGTTTCACTAATCTTGGCAGTATTAAGGGCCAATATTTTAAAATAAATTAATGTTCTGGAACACTTTCTTCCACCAATTTTACATAAACAGTCTTTCTTGCGGTGGGATTCCTCTTTCCACTCTTTAATTTCAATATATTATTTTAAAGCAGGGAGAGGAGAAGAACCCCAATCTTAACTTTAACTTCTCAAAGTTAAGAAATACCCTCTTCTTTACCACCTTTCTTTCAAACAAAGAAATATAAAAGGCAAGTAATTAAAACATTTTTCCTTTGTTTTCCTCCAAACTAAGTAAATTAGGAGAGAAATGGAGCAAAATGGAAATAATTGTCTTAAAGGTTTGAAATTTCATTGGTTTCCTTACCCAAGAGCTTACACACATTCAGATACAGTGTCCAGACTATGTCCTGCCTTGCAGTTTGTAATAACACATGAAACTGTTTGTTTGATATCTTGGTCACCAGCAGTGGCTACCTGTGCATAAGGTAACAATCACTTAGAAAACCAGTGACAAAGCAGTGCCATCACATTTTGTGGTCAGGGGCATTAAAAAGCCAGCATCTCATTTCTTTTCCTCCTATGTGGCTTTTGTTAGACAAAATTACTGATCCAACCAGAGCCTGTGTAGTTAAGAGCCAAATAGTGGAGCTAACTCACAGGAGGCACAGGTCATGCTGAGGGTGAATGGACAAATAGGAGATAATCTGAGCTTCAGGAACAGTAAATTATTCCCTTTTCACACTACCTATGGTGACTCAGGACAGGTCTAGCAGCTGATGATGTAAGTTTCTCCCAAAAGGAAATTTTTCCGTGCGCTGTTGAAGTTGAGAGCCTCTGGCCATGCTTTAAGCCTGTAAAATGAAATGGAAGAGCTCATCCATGAAGGGGAGGGGGCTGCACAGTTTTGGTTCTCTCACTTATGGCTGCAAAGTGGAACCACATTAGCTCTGCTGTCTGGGCCTTCGACTCCTACAAAGACTTGTGTGTCAGGATTAGTTGCACAGTGTGAAAACTGAATATTAAACCAACATACTTGTTTGTCAGTGAGCTGATATTAATTAAACTCGTTCAATTTACGGTAATAAAATAAAATAAATTTTTCCAAGTGCCAGAGTTTTAAACACAGTGTAGCATCTGAAAAACATCTTGTTTGTTTTGGACTCACACATCCCCACCACAGAGCTGGAATTTTGCTAACAGCTCCTGATACGTGAGCCAGAAAGGAGTGAAACTCACTCTGCCTTCCCTGCTTTGGCTTTTTCTAGGGCTAGAAAAATTAGTAGGAACACAAAGGTACACGTGTCAGCAAGAACAAGCGACTTTAAACCCTCACCTGGGGCTGATGAACAAAAGGATGCTGTATTTCATAGTCTTCTTCCTGATCAGAACCATGGTTTCAGGCGAAGTTTGTATTTTCTGTAACATTTAATATCTTGGTAGTTGCCAACTGCAATGGGGTGAAACATTGTATACCAACTGTCAGCCTCATGCGAACATTTAAAAAACAGATGCTAAATCTTTGAAGTCATTGTTAAGTTTAATGGCTTCAGAAAATCATTACTCAAATCCATTCCCTAAGGTCTTTTTGTCAAGTTCCAGAGGACCTAAATTTAAAACAAAACTAAACAGCCCTCCAGGAATTTATCTGGCAATTAAGCAGATTTTTGCTGATTTTTTTT
>NW_026623561.1:0-71958 GCF_030028575.1 Malurus melanocephalus
TGGTGACTCATCCACTTGCCTGGACAGTCTGTAATCCTCCATTTAAACCCATGTTACCTGTTAAGTACAGCGACTGTAAGATAGTTTACAGTGAAATGATGAATTATTTCCCTAAATGAGCAATTTTTACAATTCTGTAATAGAAAAGAAAATCAGTTTAATAAGAGAAGCAATCTATTAGGCATTGACTATGAACAAAGGGAATCCTGAGGCATTGAGCAAGACATTGTAAAAGACAGAAGAAAGCCTATAATATTTTTATTAATAGACTATAAAGGAAAATTACTTCAATTACAAGTCTTTTTGTGTTTTTGCTAAAATGTAAGCATCCTTCAGTGTGTTGCAAAGCATATTGCTCTGCTGGGGTTTTGTAAGGTCCCAGTGACTCTTTGTGTGACTAGGCAATGTCATTTAAAAATATAAGAGCATTACATAACAGAAAGAGGAAAGATGAATAAGAGACATCAGTTTTCAGAAAGCTCTTGATGTGCATACAAAGTCAGAGTTTAAAAAGTACACATTGTAATTCGGAAGGATTTTTGTCTTTAGTTCATTGTAATGGTAGACTGTGCCACTGAAGTTGAAGGAATTATGGAATACATGAATCCAATTTCTTCCAAGTTTGAGGTTTCATTGTTTTCAGGCCTACCATTTCAGATTAATGCAGGTGTAGCTAAGGAGGGAGGTATGCTCACTTTCCTGTTGAATTCTAAAAGACTACCTTAATTCTTACCTGTAACAATTCTCCTCACCTTTGAAATGTCACATGCAATTATAATCCACTTTGTTACAGGGAAAATATCCTGGGACATTCCCTTCAGAACTTGTAATATAAATCCAGATAACAATGAGAATTTTAATGTGTAACAAAGGAACCTGTCTGAACACAAAGCTTTTGAAAAGCTGTACTGTCAAAAGTAGCTGATAGTTTGGAATGAACTGAGCAAACAGAAGATACTTTAAAAGAGGGCTTTCCAACACATCAGAAATAGTAGGTTTGCCAAGGAGGCATCAGTTTTACCTACAAAATGTTGATAATTCTATCTCAGTCTGTGCTATGTCTACCTGTGTTCTGTACAAAGAAAGAAAAAAGTAACAGTAGTAGAAACCACAATTATACATTTCTGGGAAAATATCAGCACATCAGAATTGGACCATGCCATAATCCTGAATGGAAGTACAAGAAAAAATTTATTTTTGGCTAATTGAAACCTGAGTTAAAATTAGCCTGTGTGGTGTCTTCCATATTGGAAAAACTTGGTTACATTGCAAAAACAAGTTTCTGTACAGCATTAATATCTACTCAAATGACATGAAGTAAATTTTAGTCGTCTCAGGTGTTCAAAACTTTGATGTCATTCTTCTTAAGGAAACCAGGCATTTCCAGCTTACTATTTGCCCTGTTTCTTCAGGCTTAGTCAATAAAGGTCTCATGCACAATAAATATCCATATATTACTATACCACCTGATAATGGTTCAAGATTGATTTATGGAATGAAAAGAATTGTTATTTTGTAAGCACAAAAATGAAGGAGGCTACTGTCCCTACAAAGGGAGTATTGCAAAAATAACATAACTTGTAAGGAGAAAAGAAAAGCTACAAACTCTGCCCCTATTTTCCAATTTGCTCTGAGCATAGCACAATAGAAACTCCAGTTAGTCATTGCAGAGCTTATTCTCCTTTTGAAAACACTACCATGCAATATAATAGGATCTGAAAAGCCACATGTTTTTTGCACCTGTGGACATTCAGAGAAGAAGAGGAATTAGATACCATCTTTTTCACGGTCTGCACAGATTTTTCTCTTTCCAATGGATACGGTTATGCTCCATGCAGCTGGATGGATTGTTTCATGTTATCACATGTCATCCTAGCACTCAACCCAATTGTCATTCTGACACGACAAAGCAGATGCCCCAAGTTTCATATGTGATGAAATCTTTTTCAGCAGCTGTGAATCAAATATTTGCAAAAAAAGTAAGTCTAATAAGTGCCTCTGGGTTATTTTCAAATTAAGACATTCAAATCAAATGGTTTCAATATTGTCAATCTTTGCACAAGTACCTGATTTCAATACAGGCTCCAAGATTTTCCCAATGCATTCAGTGTGCATTTCCCGATGCACRCTGGCAAGGAAGAAGTATCCTGAARAGATTAACAAAGTTKAAGTAGCARTAATTACTGCCTCTTTTCAAAATAMGACATTCTATCTAGAGCTAGCAACCAAACAGACGAGAAAAAAAAATGGGGTGAAAAATCGTCCCGTGTTAATTGCATTGTCTAGATTTACTTCTTCTAGCCTGACATGTCACACTGCTCCCCTGCACCTCTAGCTGTGTACATTTTCATCAGACAGTTGTATGTCCTCTTGTAAACAGAAACATTGCAGTTCAGAAACTTCCAAATTATCTGAAACTTTTTCAGCCAGGAAAGAAAACACCAGCAAAAACTAAAGCACTTACCAGCAAGGATGGTGTGGAACCTTCCTATCAATCAGTCAATGGAGAGGCATGAAACATGTGCCAGGTCTTCCTGAGAAAGTCTTGTTCATCATTTCTCCAAAAACACACTAAAGCAAAGAAACACATTTCAGCTAGGTATGAAAAAGCTTGTCAGTTAGTGGCCACTCTTCAGCACTGAATTTCAGAATCATAAATTTGCACTGCGTTGATCTCTTTGAAAATGTGTGTCAAAAAGCACTGTCAATGAACACAGGAAACACTGGGCTGAATGAGACTGAAAATCTCTCTCTTTGATGGAAGTCATGCAGACCTTTTTCTCAGAAGTGAATAATATTTTGGTTGCTGGAGACACCACATTGGGGAATAAAAGAAAAACCAATTTAATTACATTCTAATTTTCTGAGATTTGCTGCTATTTCAACGTGAGAAAATATAAGAATGGGAAAAGAATTAACAATTACATATATTCGACTAGATATAAACAAAGATATGGAAGAATGGTGATTTTGACTGGGGTGGGGTTCTTCACAGTAGCTTGTATGGGGCTGTGGTTTTGGATTTGTGATGAACACAGGGTTCTTGTTATTGCTGGGCAGTGCTTCCACAGCATCAAGGCTTTTTCTACTTCTCACCACACCCCCACCTGCAAGGAGAGTGGGGGTGTACAAGAATTTGGGAGGAGACACAGCCAGGACAGCTGACCCCAGCTGACAAAGGGATATTCCACACCATATAACAGCTTTCCAGCATATAAAGCTGAGGCAGGAAGGACGAAAGGGGACCATTTGGAGTCTTGAAACAAAGAGGATGTGCTTTACTGCACTGGGCAGTATGGTATGACAAATGTTATGTAAGAATATGTACACATGATGCACACATCAGATAAAGATGGCCACCTTATGTTGAATACATTCTGAGAAAGAGGGGGTGTTTTTCAAAGGAGGCCCAAAGATCTCATGAACCTTGTGTCAAAAATAGGGGGGTAAATATCCATATTCTAGAGAATTGCAAAACAAGCTTTAACGATGTTCACTTCAACCCTAGAGTTTTTTAGGATTTGGTATTGCAAATGTTCCACAAGAAAAACAAGATTCCACATGTGGAAATACACTGGATTGGAATACAAAGGAAATATTGGCCTTATAGTTTATCACAGGGAAGGAGAAAATGTTGAAACTTGGACTGCAGAACACAGTAGATGCCACTAATTTTTTGTTGTTGTTGCCATATGTTTTTGATGATGATATGACTAACTCTGAAGTCACAACTGACTTCTCTAATCCCTTATAAAGGATAATAAAATGTAATTGCACCCTACATCATTATATAAGGAGAAAGAGAGCACTTCTGTGCCTGTTTGTTTACTTCTGGTTGCTTATGGGCTCTGTTTTTTCAGTTTGTAAAAGTACACTGCAATAGAAACTGAGAGAAGCTATTGCATCTCTGGTATAAGCAGAGGTTATATAATTTTTTTTCAGTATTTCTTCAAAATAAGTGGATTCATTTTGTAATCTAGACAAGGCAGGGAAATTTTAAGCATGGATTGATTGTTCTTCAGTAGTATTATATGGGAATTACTGGGTGATGTGTTTTATTCATTATTATTCAGGCATTCAAATTAAATTATTATAATGTTCTATTTCAATCTTATAAAGCATGTCTTTATTTATGGGCATCTTAAGCTGTGTTGTGTACTGCAGGTTTTTGGAATATTGATCTTCAGCCTCGCTGACATTGCAATCTGTAATTGATGGCAATTAGGGAAACAAACTCTAAGAGAGTTCAGGGATCACAATTTTAAAAAATATATATTTTTAACTTCATTTTGTTGACCCTTGTTAATCATTATGGTATTTACAAGATTCCATGTCTCATCATAAAACAATGACATGCTGAAAATACTGCCATATCACTTTTGTTCAACTTCTAGAAAAAGAATTGTGCCAGATTAAAGGCAAATGGTTTCTCAAAACCTTTCATATCTTTAACACCTCAGAACTTCTATGAATGGAAGTTGGTAGGTGCAGGAGAGATACTAGGAAGTCCTAGCTTCTAGAAAGACCTGTTCCTCTGGCTGAGCTGCAGTACAGATCTTGAAAACCTGGTGACATCCTCTGTGCACACGCAGACAACCTATGCCATGGATTTTATGTGATCACAATGGCTCTCTGTGGAATACTGTGGAATAGGTCTGGTGCTTTTCAGAATCATCAGTCCATGGAGAGCATACAGGCATGTTCTATTGAGAAAATCCTAGGTAAAAATATGGTAAAGCCTAGCCAGGAACCAGCTGTGGTGGTAGATTACCAATGTCACTGCTTCTAGAGGAAAACTTCTGTGCTCAATGGAAAATACCAGAGATTTTGTGCCACAAACTATACAGGAAGGAGATTTGGAGCTCAGCTGTGTGTTCACTATTTCCACTCACGACAATCTTCCAAGACTTTCATGTTGACAGAATTGCAGAACCACAGAATGGTTCAAGTTGGAGGCCATAATTTTCAACACCCCAGCTCAAACAGAACTACCTACAGCAAATTGTCCGTGATTGTGTCCAGATAGCTTTTGAATATCTCCAAGGATAAAGACTCCTCAGCTTCTCTGTAGGACTCATGTCAGTACTCAGTCACCCCCACTGTAAAAATCTGTTTCTTGACATCCAGACAACCCTTCTTGTATTTCACTTTATGCCCACAGCCTCTGGTCCTGTCACTGGGCACAWCTGAAAGAGTYTGGYTCCCTTGTTTTKGMACTGTCTRYTYAGGTATTTACATACATTAATAAGATTCCCTCCTGAACCTTCTCTTCTTTAGGCTAAAGAAGCCATCTTGCTCAGCCTAATGCTGTCCAGGACACCAGCAGCTTTCTTTACATCAAGGACACTCCTCTGGCTAATGTTCATCTTGGTGCCCACCAGGACCAGCAGATCTTTTTCTGCTGAGTTGCTTTCCAGCTGGATATCCCTCAGCATATATTCATGCAGAAGATTCTTCCTCCCAGGCACAGGACTCTGCACTTCTTTTTGAGCTTTATGAGGTTCCTGTCAACCCATTACTTTATCCTGTGGAGGTCTCTCTGGATGGCAGCACATTCCTCCGGCCTATCAGGCACCCCTCCCAGTTTTGCATCATCTGAAAAGTTGCTTAAGGCACAATGTGATCTTACAGATCATTAATGAAGGTGTTAAACAGGACTGGAACCTGTACTGACCTTCAGGATGCACCACTAGCTACTGACCTCTGACTGCACTTTGTACCACTCTGTATCACCAGTTTGGCAATGGAGACAGAAAGCAGGGGAGAAAAAAATATAACTTTCAGTTTCACAATGGCACCGGAGAAAAGGTGGTATCTTGTCTCAGTTATAGCATTAGATACAAAGCCGTTCTGTAGCAGTGTGTTTTAAAACTTCTGCACAGACCCATGAGCATTCATGACTTTCCTTCTAAATTGTTTCTAATCTCTGGAGTTTCAAAATTATTCTTCCACTCCAAGGACATTGTAAAAGGCAACATTCAGTAATTCTCCTGGTGATGTCAAAATAAGTGCAGTATCATATTGCAGCGTGACACACTGTATCCTCCCCTACGTGCCTAGAAGTCCTTGCAGAGAGGGATGGGCAGTGGTCCTGCTTGGGGCAGGCCTGTGTGGCTGGAGCATGTGTGTGCAGGCAGTGAATGTGAGGCCTCTCTGAAATCAATGTATCCTCCTGAGGGTCTCCAGTTTCAGAAAATGGGACTTCAATACTGAACCCTGAAGGAAAGGCTCTATGTTTGAATAGCCAGGGCAGTGCTCTTTATTATACAAAAAGCTAGAGGGAATTTCACCAACAATCAAATGCATTTAAATTAGTAAAAAAAAAAAAAAATCAGAAATATTGTTGAAGACGTGCGTGTTCAAAATTTTGTGTAGTTTATCCAAGATTAAAAAAAAATACAGAGACAGAGCAAAAAATTTCCCTCGGCACTGATCTTAGAGAGATGTAAGAACATGCTTAATTAAGCACCATGAGTAACTCATCATGCATTAAAATAAAGTGCATGTTTAAGCCTTTGCATTACGACATCCTGGGGCAGAAGACCATTCTGCCTCAAATGATCCAGAAAGGTTAGAGGGAATGTGGAAGAAAATGAACTGTGCATTTTCCCTTTACCTTGTAATCACATTCGTGTATTGGTTTTGTTGGAATTAGATACCATATGAAAAAAACAGAGGAGACAGTGAATTGACAATAAAAATGTATGTATCCAAAACTGAGGGAGTAAAAGGGGTATGATATCACTGGCAAGTCACTTGTATTGCACACAAGCAGACAGAATGCAAACATTACAAAGACAAGAAACTTTCTCCTACCAGGAAGTGCTGTCTGGCTGCCTCTCCTCTTAGCACTATTGATTATGCTCCCCAAAGGTCATAAATTACTGGAAGAGTTATTTTTAAGAATATTTGCTGAGCCTGACCTGTCAAGAGAGGTTAATCTAATGACTTTTCTAGGTTCAGTCTGCAGTAAGCTAAAGCAGGATTTTTTCTCAACTGTTGTTAAAAGCTCCCACGTCTTCCAGATTCATCCCAACTTGTTATTAAAAGATATAAACGAGTCAATTCACAAAGTGGTTAAACTCTACTGCACAGAGGCCACAACAAGGGCACTGAGCAACTCTTAGTGAAAAAAGAGAGTCTGTGTGTTTCGCACTAGCAAAGCAGTGTGTTTCTTTGCATCATGGGGCAGCTATACAACAACAACAAAAAAAAAAAAAAAAAAAAAAAAAAAAAAAAAAAAAAAAAAAGTGAAATCAAAAAAATAACAGCAAAGAGCTCAAATGTTTGCTTTCACCCAGAGGTATATTTTTTATTAACAAATATCTTATCTCTGTGGGCAAACATTTATTGAGGAAAAAGGTGGGGGGATGGGGGGAAGTTTTTTTATAGTCTTCATGGTGTGGTTTGTTATGCTTTTTTCCCCAGCTTTTTTTTTTTGACATCTCAAATCTATGTCAATGTTAAGAATTGAAAACTCATATTGCTTCATTATTTAAACACTTCCACAGAAAATATGAAAGGGAAAGTAGAGATTTTTTTTTTTTTTAATAAGAAAAGAATTGAGAAAGGTGTTTTTTTACTCTTGGTTATTTTAGTAGAAGGAGGTAATACTCTCCTAACTCTGATGACTTTAACTGATATTTATACTTTTACAGGACAGCTCTTAGTATTTCAGAAAGAAAAGGGTAGATTTATAAAGGAGGTAAAGAGGACAAAGTGAATCTTTCATAGAAAGAATTGACAGGGATATGCAGTAGTAATGCATTAGGATGCATTATTTACTTAGATTAGGATGCAATATTTACTGTAGAAACTCAGAGAAGAAAAATACCCTAGGAAAATGTCCAGACCTGCTGACACATCAGAAAGGTCCTATCAGCTAAAGGCACAGCTTTGGTGAGCACTAGACATGGCATAGGAACCTTTAAATCTATTTGTCTCAGCCAGTTCTGTAAGAATCCCAGGCATCAGTAAACAGTTGTCAGTGTTGGAATTGACAAAATAGAAAAGAAACTTTAAAGGCTGCATGAGTGCTGCTCAGTACTATCTGCTCTTTGATTTTCTTTTCTTTCGTACTTGGAGGCAGCTCAGATTAATTTTACTGCAGTTGAAAATCATGCAAATATAGTTTAGAAGGAGGCATTTAATTCTTTATTGCTCTTGCACACAACACAAATAGCACCTCCAGTACTAACACAGCTAAGTGTTTTTAGTGTTATTCCACTATACAGTACATCACAATGTTAATTTTCCACATTACTTTATTTCTTCTCTAACCCATATTTTACAACAGAGAAAACAAACTGCTTGTAATTACACTGCATGCCAGGACAAATTAAGTAAACACGCATTTTTAATGCTTTTGGCTGTTAGGGTGAGAAACAAAGGGCTCTGGTTAAGGTCAATATTGGAGTTATGCAATTGCTCTGGGATACAAAAGACAAATGCCAGTGATTGAACACTGGTGAAATGGAAACTGTCCATTCTGTTCAGTGTTTCTGAACTCCTGAAAATATTATGCTATGCTGAGATGGGGTCAGTTCTTTGCTTTCATTTTCTTTCAGGAAAACACTAATACCAATAATAAATAATAATAATAAACTAATGGGAAAATCTATTGTGCCATTAGTGAAGCAATAAATCAGCAAAAAATAAATGAGAGAACGACTATTGAAGATCAGCCTTGTGTTGTGTTTGCTATTGCTACCATCTGAGTACTTTTGGGTGATACTGATAAAGGTTAAGAACATTTATAGGGGAAACCTAATTTTGCTCTCATTGATACTGGTGTAAATCTGACTTCAGTGGAATTATACCTCTCTAATGAGAAAGAAGACAGTGACCTGATGGTTATATTGTTTGGCCATGGACAATGAGGAGTTTCTCATGTTCTTGTCTTTAATGGTATGGATTAGGCCAGAGGCACAACATTCAGAGGTAGATGAAACCTCACAGGAAAGGGTACTCAGACTCATCATCTTTACTCAGCCAGCCACATATACTGGGCTACTGTCTTATGTACATCTCTATTTTAGCGATAAATACAYCTTTCTCCCAGAACAAGGAATATATTGCTGAGACATTTTCTTTGCTAGCAAGAATGCTTAGTACAATAGCTGAGGTAAAGAAAGAAAAAAAAATCTACTCAACACATTTCTCATGGAGAAGGTAATGGAAAAAAATAATACTAAGAAAGAGTAAGAAAGAGATAATAGACAATTCCCTAGAGGGTGACACCAGCACATTTTGTGATGAATGGATATTCATAACATGGAACAGAAAAAATACTCCAGCCAAATTTCAAGCAAAAAGTGAAGGATAAATCCTTAAAATTGGAGAGGAGGTATCAAGACAAACCAAGAACTTCTCTGGCTATGTCTCTGAACTGTGACTGATGTAGCTAAATGGGATGCTAAGGGCCAGCCACAGTCTCTCAGTGAATTAATTTGTGAATGCTCAGGCTATCATTTACAGTCCCAGCTCTTGGTAGGTGAAAATATTTCCCCTCCTTGTAATATCATCTACAGCTGAAGAGTCTCCTTTCCATCAGAGCAAGAACTGCTCATTGCCTCAGCACAAGAAGCCCATGCAGGAGTGAGGAGGGGGAAGGAAGGCATTTGCTGTCACCCAGCCATACTCAGTCTCAGCATTTCTCAGCACATTTGCCAGTCTCAAGGGGAAGCTTTGCTGGGCTAKTATGTCAGCTTGTCCTCCACCTTGAGGCAAGGCTGTGTCCCTGCCAGGATCTAATGTATAAGTAAACCATTTCCAATAGTAGACAGAGTGGGCCTGTGTTGTTTTTGTCTGGTTCTTTTGCTCCTTCCCTCTGCTACAAGTTTTGTGATATGTGGGATTGTGTAGCCAGAGGCACTATATTATGGACTCATTCCAGTTCCCAGTCAAGTCCAGAAGCAAACTGGTGCAGGACTGGTGCAGTGACTTACAGCAGGGACAATGTTCTGAAATATTTATTTCTATTGTGTCACTGATCTCTCTCTCCCAACTTCTCATATCACCTTAAAACTCATTGTGTTGTGTTGATCCATGTGAACTAAGAAAGGTGGAGTAAATACTTCAAGAGTAATGAGAATGAAAAATAATTTAAACTAACAGAGATATTTGACATCAATCTATAGAAAACACTGGGCTGAAAAGAGATTGTCATGGTTTAAGCCCAACCAGGAATGAAGTACTACGAAGACACTCACTCCTCCACCAATGGGATGGGAAAGAGAACCAGAAGAGTAGAGGTGAGAAACATGTGGGTTGAGATAAAAACAGTTTAATAACTTAAGTCAAATACATACATGCAAGCAAAGAAAAACAAGGAATTCCYATTCTACTTCCCATGGGCAAGCAGGTGCTCAGCCATCCCCAGGAGAGCAGGGTCCCATCACGTGTAAGGGTTACTTGAGAAGACAAATGCCATCACTCCAAATATTGGCCCCCTTCCTTCTTCTTCTCACCACTTTATATACTGAACTTGATGCCATATGGTCTGGGATATCCCTTTGGTCAATTGGGGTCATCTGTCCCAACTGTGTTCTCTCCCAGCTTCCATGAGCCTCTAGTCCCCTTCCAAATATGACATTACAAAAAGCAATAAAAAAAGCCAAAAAGGCTGTGACTCTGTGTCAGCAAAGACAAAAACATTCCTATATTATCAACACTGTTTTCAGCACAAATCTAAAACCCCCTGTTATCCATTGTGAAGAAAATTAACTCCACACCAGCCAAAACCAGCACAGAGCTTCAGTAAGAAAGTTTAATCTTGGCAAGGGTTGTTGATGAGTGGTTCAAAAACTGAGCCCATACTGGACCAGATTTTACCTATGCTCCTTCCTTATGCTCCTATTAAGTGCAGAAAAAACTTATTATCCTGCTCCAGAATTAGGAGGCACACCCAGTAAAACCAGAGACAACATTCCATTTTGAAGAAGCCAAGTATTTGGCTTCTCTGTATTGTGTGGTTACTGCATTACTTTACAAATATACAGAGCATCTCCAAACAGTTCAGCTTAATCTACGTGAATCAYTTCACCTACTGCTGAAATGCAGCTCTTTTCGTTTATAATCAAGTAATATAACAGGTGAGTTTACTTCCAGGAAAGAATCTTGAGTCTGCTGCCTGCTTCTCAGGGCCCACCTCTCCAGGGTGTTTTGTCTCCTAATGGGGCTTCCATGCCATGCAATTGGCATTGGCAATTGGCATCTGCTATAAGGTACATCTAAATAAAATATCACTGTTTTTTAATTCTTGCAGGCTAACTTATTACCTACCTGCTTTCCCATAGTGACAACGTGCATCCATACCTCTATGTTTTAGACTCCAAAAATATTTGATTGTTAGAGAGACCTTACTGACCTGCCAGTTTTTTCACAATGCAGCTGTAGAAGTTGTATCACTTTAGCCTGTGCCATGTATGAAAACTGAAAACTGTCAGTGCTACATTCTTAGTTTTCTGAATGGAGAAGAGCTGTTTTCTAGAATCAAAGGTTCATAAATGGCTTGTAAAAGTTTAGTGAACAGGGCCCATAACCTATTGATCCCATTGTATTCAATACAATTCACTTTAGTCAATGAGCTCAGTAAATAATGATACTGCTGTTACGAGCATCTTTCCTTCCTTATAAACAACTATTCACTTGTGTCCTGTTATAATGATAATGTCACTGATTTACAGAGGTTGCCCAAGTTACCTTATTAATTAGTAGATGCATTAGGCCTATTGCAAAACATTGTTCTGACTGTGAGCTATCACTGCCCAAGGACCTCTAAAAGACAAAGAATTCCATTTTGCAAAATCTAGTTAACATATCAAAGAGCAGTAAATGTGCAAATTGCTGTCATAAGGAATCCTTTATTGCTTTTCCTTTTCATGATAGCACCCCTCCCCCATCTCTCCATTCTACCCACTTTGACAAGGTCACTCATTGGAAAGAAGAGCAGCTATTTATGTTCTTCAGATGTTTACCTTCAGCAAAAGACACTTCAAAGACTGCTTATGGGACTCTCCTCTCACCCAGCAAACACTTAAAACTCATTGTTGTGATTGCTGGGCCCTTCCTGCAGATTTAATAAATATAAGCAGAAGCCAGATCCCTTTTTTTAGGCCAGCTGTCTTGAATAATAGGCAAAAAGCTCATGGGTGGCCAAGGTAGACAGGACACTTCAGGAAATGCCTAATGATTGTTTGATACAATTTTGTGCATGTGTTTTGCAAGTTTATTGTTTAARCTTCTTCAATGCTTGGTTATGTTTTCTACTGCTATGGAGCACAATTAAATAAATCCCACAGACTTTTACTGGGAATTTTGTGCATTCCCAGTATTGCATCAGAGACAAGAGAGCCTCATGTTTATTTAGATTTAGATTGAGGCTGAGCTGGTTCAGTGAACTGTGAGACCCTCCAAACATAGGACATTATCAGATTGAAAGAAGGCAAAGAATTTCAGAACTGGAACTAACAAACTGGTCAGGGTGCTGGTACTCAGAAAAAAATCACCTCTAGCTAAGTTGTTAATGCTACAACCTCACAGTTCTGTGACATATTTACAGAGAGACTGAAAATGTGATTGCTTTTTTGTTCCACTCTGTCCTGATTGTAGAATGAACAGCACCAATGTGACATATTTAGAAGCAGTAAGGATATTTTAGATATTCAGCTCAGGGAAATGAGTTATATATGTAAAGTGGGATGGGAAGTGCCTGTGTTTCATGTGAATGTGGCATGCCAAAGGGCCACCCAAAACCATTGTGCTGGCATCATTCACAAAAGGCTAAGTCTAGAAATGCTCATTTAAATTTTGCCTAAGATACTTGCATATCAGTCATGACCTGCAAAACTGCTAGTGGCTCATGGAAATAGAAAGTCTTTGGGTAGCACATTGGTGAGGGCACGGAAGTTCATTTATTAGCAACAACTCAAAACTGAGACATACTTTTCAACTAAATGTGCTGTATTCCCAACCAAATGAACATTTCACTTTCAGTTGAAGTGACAGTGTTTTGTCGGTTCCATGTACAGCTCTCAGTGTTGTGATGAAAGATGGGAAGATTTTGGAGTCAATCCTTATTCCTTCCATGGAAAATTCTGAAAATAGCATGCAGAGGCACCAAGGAAACCCTTTGTGGTTGGTCTCTATGCCAGCTGCCTACTCAGCAAAGATAAACCCATTAACACAGTGTTAARCTGGAGATCCCCAAACAAGAAGGTATGTGTGTGGAGCCAATGTCCCACCATGGGAATATATTCCTCTACAAAAATTCATTAAATCTTCCAGGATTTGCCACCAGTGTCGTGGACTGTGTAGTGAGAGTGATTCTCTCTTTCCTCTTATTATTCTCTCTGTTAAGAGTGATTGAATGCTGTGACTTGACTTTTTCCCTAATGATACTTATTGACTCTTTGCTACTTCCATCCAGCCAGATCTGACCTTCCTTTCTATTTCAAGATATTCCTGTTACTATTTTGTGCTTTCTATGCTATTCACAGGTAATCAGCTGTCTGACAGAAGTAGTCTACAACCTCATCTAAGAATTCAGAGTTAAAATAGATCATTTCCATGTAGCTCAACATTTAGACAGAAAAGTTGTTTGTTTAATATCTTTGGCAGCTTAATGCTGTACACTTGAAAATTCAAATAGATTTTAAGTTTTAAAAAATGGTGAAGTAAATGAGGTTTCTTTCTTTCTAAGAAATGGGATGCAGCAGTTGCAGAATCTGTCTTGCTGTAAGAATCTTCCTCTAGAGTTAGTGACTCAGCTGCTACACAAMCTGCATGAGGAATTTTTGATCTTTGATAGCTACAGGACTTGCTTAACAGGAATGCTTTATTAGCAAAAGATATTGTAAATTTGACATGAACCACAAAAAAAGTGATTTCTGTGAACTCTAAGAGAAACAGGTGACTTTCATGCTTCTAGTGTGAGCTGTGAAACATAATATTTGCAGCTTGGGCATTTGCCTTCCATGTAAGTTATAAACCTATTCAACAAAACCTTCCATAAGACATGAGCCTATTTTTCTTTTGTCACTAGCAGGAAAATAAAAGAGGATGAGGTCAGTCTCTAAAAGTCTCCTAACACCTTAAATTAAGGTGGTTGKGTGGAAAGCATCAAAGGTGTCTGCAAGCTAAATTCAACACTACTGATGTCTACTGTCTACCTCTTCTGTCATCCAAAACAACTCTTACGAAAAGGTTTTAAAGGATAATGAATAGTGAAAAAGAATCCCCTCAAATATTATAAGTAACATACAATTAAGTRACCTGCAATTGTACAGCTAGGTTATGGTCCTCTACTGATTAGTATAAAGTGTTTTCCCATTTCTCTAAAAATTACAGAATTTAATTAGAATTGTAATTTTAAGTTTTATTTGTTATGCTATACTTTACAGGTTCTGTGTGTTAAATGACAGAAGATACTTTCTAATATGATCTAACAAAAAGAAAGTCCACTTGAAAAAGCACACAATGATCTGCAGCCTTCTGTTCCACAGGCCTTCCATGTCAAACTTTCATTTCCCCAGTACTAAGTTACTTCAGGTCATGCTTACCTGTAGTTCCTGGAATGCCATCTGAGGTTTCTAGCTTAATCTTTATTCCAGGTTTCATTTAGCAAATTTTTTTGAATTACCTGTATAGATGTATTTCTTTAAAAGAATTGCCATATTACAATGTGTTCTCTTCCTGCCCTCAAGCTGGGAACATTAGACTGTACCTGCAGAAAAATTAAATTACAGCCAGAGAAGCTGATTGTTTTTCCAGTGAAAGTATTGTAAATTTTGTCAAGATACAATAGCAATTTCTAAATACATTCTGTTCTGTTAAGAAGAAATCTACTGTAATCAAACAACAAGCTGCAAATTCGCCTTCATATTTCTCTTAAACAATTTCAATTCTCTTTTCCTTAGTATTTTCTTGACAACAAAGTATTTTCAGAACATCTCAGGCAAAAAACCCTTTACTTCAGAGCCTGCAAACTTTATATGAGCAGCCATTTTCTTATATTTGCAGAAAAGTTGAACCTTGCTTTAGGGTCTCTAGTGAGGTTTATAATGTTGAAATACCTCATATCCTTTCTATTTTCAATGTGTACAAATAAAAGAACATATGATGAAGTTCACAGGTATATAATAAAGTCTTCTGAACTTGACAACTGAACTTGACAAAGTGTTTTCTGGAGTTTGTTATGCCAGAAATCTGGGGTTTGCTACTCCACTGTGAGAATTTTTCTGTGTTGCTTTTAATACTCTCAATTATTTGTTTATTTAAAATAAAAGAAATGTTCAGTGGCAACATTTATTTATTCCTTACCCATTTTTGATGGGTTTTTTTTGACACTGGGTAAAGAAATTTGAATTTCTTTAATGTAAGACCTCAGGAATATAAAATATTTAACCATAAGGTCTCTTTATTCTATTTTCAGACAGTTACCAAACCAGAAACAAATTCCTGGGATGGGTCCATTGAAGATTTTTTTTCCTTAGGTGTACCATCCATTATAGCACATGCCGCAAAAATAAAAACCAAATTAATACAAAACACATTACACCCATCTTATGTTATTTGTTCTTGAGTTCCAGGCATCATTTGATAGGTATTTTATAACCACTTCTGTGCCTACTGGCACGTGTATGCAATAGCAATGAAATGTTATTTGAGGGACTGATGGTCTATCTTAGGCTCTTAGACCCTAAATAGGAATCCAAATCTAAGCAGAATTTAGGGCAGTTTTCACTTTCTTCACATCCAAATTCTTAGACTTTTACTCATTCAGGCAGCTGAAGAGAAGTTCTGCAGGATTTTTTCAACTTCAGCTCAAGAAAATGAGATCTCACAGCAAAAACATCAGATAACCAAAGTAGGCTGAGATCTGTTCAGGCATTTGTGTACATGCAGACAGTATTACTCACAACATTGATATTCAGAGCCTATCAGGCCAGATTCTGATACCTGGACCCTTAACAAGTAATATTTCCATATTAATCTCACTAAAGCAGAGGCATCAAAATATTTGCCAAAAATAAGTACAAGTACTTGGGAAATGGTGAAAGACATCTGTGCAGTGGCTTGCAGAGCACATGAATTTTGGTGCAGCAATGTCTTGATCATGTTCACACTGAATGTTTCAAGATCTCAGCCTAAGTAGGGTTGGTTTGCCTTGACCTCAGTATCTTGTTATGTGTTAACACTCACTGAAGTGCCATGGACCTAAGCTGACTGCTGGAGTGGCCTGATCTTCTTTAAAATTAGGTCTGAAAATTAGTTTTTGTTTTACACCAGCTCAGCTCATCGGTACAATTTTCAGCATCTTTGCAAGTAAAATACTTTCAAGTACGAAAGGTCACCTTTGGGGAAACGCTACCATTTGAGCTCCGGGCATCTTGCTGTTCTGCTGATGGCATATGAGTTAAGTAATGGGAACTGCAAAAACAACCTGGGACGTATTTGGTAACACTCTTTACCCCCATCACTCTCCATCTTCTTTTCACCATGTTTTACTTTCCCAGCAGTTGATGACAAATCTATGGATGCGAAGAACTCACCTCACACCACTCTGCTGTAATTATAACTTTGCTGCCGACTTCCAGATCTGACAGGCTCCGTCTTGTCTGCCCCTTGATGCTGTGGCATTTATTTACAATCTCAATAACATCTTGTGGAAAATGAATTGTACTAGTGCCAAGGATCAGAGATTGATATATTGTGAATGCTGGGAGGAGCAGATATTGAAAGACAAAGAATAAAGGACTAAGATAATGGATMATTATGTTAATTTTTCAGAGATCTTTAAGAAGGTGACATCCTCTACATGCCAAAAGAAAAAAAGATTAACAATTAAACATAAGATGCAAAGAGAGTGAATAAACATTCAGAAGAGCTGATGGATTTTTTTCCCTCTGTCCAAATGCTTGTTCTGAATTTTTTTTCCTTTATACCTGCACCCATTTATTGGAAACTCGATTGTAAAGTATTGYACTCCAGGGAGCATAAGGTTTTTCAGTACCATTTCAATAGGTCTTCTAAAAGCAAATTGCAGATCAATTCAAWGTGGAATGCCATTTATACCTTAACCATATCATCAGGACTACATTTTCTAGTGCTTCCAAACTCTCCGTTCCATTTGTACATTCTTACRACTCCTCAATCCCAAATCAAGACAAGTTCCAACAGGTACCACACACATCTCTGGCCACTTCCTAAGGTACCCTCTTCCCCCCAGCTTCCCTGGTTACTGCAAGGAAAACCAGCTGTGCAGAAAGGAAGGCATCTTTGGTATACAGCTGTTGCACCTGCCAGATGTAACTACACCGCCCTTCACAAAGGTTTCCTTTCTGCATCCTCTGCCCTCCCTTTCTCCTGTTCTTCAAGTACAGCTCCTGCCTGGGGCACTAGGTGGGAAGGCCTGCTGGAATGGTTTATTTCTCTAATTTTGACCTACATACTGTGACAGCTTCATCAGAATGAGYGTTTTTGGAAGGAGAAGGATCATGGGCTACTCTCCTTTCATAAATGCACATTTGGAACAGTATCTGCTTGAAGAGATCCTTACTAGTTTGGAAGCTGGACTCTTTTCAGGATCTTTTTGGCACCATCCTATGCAATCCAGTTATCCTAAAAGTGTTCTTTCCTACGGAGTTGTGACATTTCTTTATGTGGAGCTTGTAAATGTGTGTGAAAATCTGTCAAAATAATTGCTTTATTAATAAACTTCATAAAACCTGTAAACAAAGCTTTGTGTTATTCCCTGGATGCAGCAGAAAATGTTTTGCCTTGCCAAACAAGTTTGTTCCAGAAATGCCATCTCTCCAGAGCAGTAATCCTCACATTTCTTACTCATTTGGCAAGAACAATAAATTCTGTAGMAGGGTATAAGCTAAAAGGAGAAGTTTCCAGTTCTCAAAGTGAAAAAACCAGAGGTCTTTCCAAAAGATACCAGCTTGTGCCATTTTCCTCTTTGGGAAGTTCTTTGATGTATCCAGGGAACACACAAGAGCCTGAGGCTGAACTCAGTTATGATACTGTAAATCAGGGTAAATCCTCAGCTGGCATTGGTGGGCTCAAAGTAGTTTGTGTTTACCGTAGCAATCACGGTTCTGTCAATCAGATTCCCTCCTTTTTTATGGTGTGTATGATATTATTTTGCTGAAGGCTCGAAAACTCTTTTGCTAGTCATGTGTGGTAGGAGCACGGTGTTTTTGGTTTTTTTTTTTGTTTAATTGTAGGAAGCTAAAGAGTAATTTCCTGCTGCTGCCTGTATTTGACAGGAAGTTTAGTGTGATCCCATGCAAGCGCAGCAATCGGTGACCTGTGAGAGACTTCAGCATTGGCTGGGAGAATAGTTGTGGGGAGAACTGCCGCTCAAAGAGGAAAGAGAGGTATTTCTCAAAGCCAGCTCACAAGACAGACACAGTTGCCAGCTATTGCCGGACCGATCTGTGCGCAGAATCCTTCTCGGTGCTTTCAGCTGCTGCTGCTTGCTATGAATACACACAGACAAAGAGGAAATAGAAAAGAATCGAGGAAACTGAAAGTGCTAACGTATGCAGAAAGAGTGCAATGTTCCCAAACAAGACACAGCACCAGTGATCTTCTAAGCAGGCTCACCCACTGGACTGTGGCCAAAATAATCCCCCCCTTAGTTTCAGGGTTTGTTTTTCTCATAAAGTGTCTGCAGTTTAGAAGACAAAGTAAAAAAAGTAAATCCTGGGGTTTTTTTCCAGATTTTAGAAATTGATTAATGATTAAACATATTTAGATTGGTCCCTTTCAAAGYAGTAAAGATTTGCTGATGACACAAATGCATTCTTAAGGGAAATGGATGTTAATTGCTGTCTAGACATTTTATTACTACGGTGGGGCACTAGTCATTGGCCATCTCTCTTTTTTTTCCCTTTTTACACATTAAACTATAGGTCAGGCTAAATTGTTTGTTTGTTTCTGTAGAAGATAACAATGTTGTTTCAGGGTGGTASGTAACTGAGAACTTTGAGATACTAATCAGCAGCAGGAAAGTGTGCAAGTGACAGAAGCACTATCATTTTTCAAGATTTTTTTTTAAATTAAAAAATGCAACTGTGTCTACTGCAATTTTAACAGATCTCTTTCCTTCATACAGCACAAACATTTAGCAAGTTCTTGYACCTCTGTCTTTGTCTCTCTTGGAACACAGTGGAGTAATTGTTTAACTAGCTTAAGAGCTGGGTAGGATGCTTTGACTTTGCATACATAAAATGCTCCAACACACCTTTTAAGTTCAAGYCAGTGTCATATTTTGCTGAGATGAAAAGTCTAATGACTATTTGTTCTGCTTGTCTAGCAAGCAAGCAGTTAAAGATTAATTCAGATGAAATGTAAAACTCRTCATCGATAGCCCTCAACACAGGAGAATATACCTGAAATCTGTTGGCCTGATTCTGATCTTACCTCAATTTTCCATCAGTATAAATCTGTTTCTGCCAGGCAGCTTGATCCTGATTTACATCAGGGTAAGCAAAACAAGGCCATTGTTTTTACAGGCTTCACTTATGCTGCTAAGTGATGCTGATTTACTCTAATGAGAACACATCTGTGCTTCACAAAGTAGGTGAGAGCATTCACAGTAGTGGCTCTTCCTAGAAAAAAAAATTGAGAAAGTGATAGGAATTAAAGTACTTTGGTTGAAAAAACACACTGCTGGTTCAAGTAACATGGATGGGCAATGAAAATATTAGGAGACAACATGGCATGGTTCAAACTTGTCAGGCTTACTGTATTTTAAAAAAGACATTCCCACCATTTCCCTTTATCATGCATTTGCCTCTCAGTTCCACTSTCCCTGTTCTGCACAGTTAATGTACTGAAAATGAGATTCTTCAGTTTGGGAGTCTATTTGCTTGTCTGGCTGTCCAGATGACCCAGGTACAGAAGGACACACACTCAGGGAGAGCCCATGGCAGCCAGGTGCTCTTAAGGAAGACACACCAGGTTCCATATTCTCTGTAGTCTGTAGTCACTCCTCCTTCATGTATTAGCGCAGCGACCTCACCTGCTACAGAACACAGAGATTCAAGGCATACCATAATCCTTTTGTAAAAAATGTTACATTTAAAATAATCTTTACCTATATCTGTTCAGCAATAGAGCTTGAAGTGTTTTGCTAAAATAGCCATTGCCATTATCACCACTTTCCAAGAATGCAAATTGAAGCAAAAACCACAAAGAAATTTATATATATTTTTTTCAAAATAGCTTTTTTTCTGAGAAAAAGCCACCTTGATAAAAAAATTTGAATGCTCATGCTTCAAAAATGTCATCTCCTATGATCATTTCTAATTTTGCAAGGGCTGTGGTTGCTTTATACACATCTGACTGGCTTAGAAAGAATGTCTGAAAAGGAACAGAGAATAAACCTAATGCCCACATATTCAACCAGCCTTCTTGTCTCTGCAACTTTCCCCTTCAGAGCACTTTTCTCCGATCAGAAGTTACAACTCTGATGCCATAGGCTATTCTCTTAACTTGYATCAGAGCCAGAGCAATGCCTTACTCCCACAGCATTTCGAGAAGCCAAGCTGCTATGTAGCATTAAAAGAATTTGTAAAGTATTTGCACATAGAAGTTTACCATAGAAGTATGAAGGGCATTGCTAGTGCTGTTGTGATAAAACCATGTAAAAATAGTAGCAATAACAAAATAAAGAAGGTTGAAAATAAATTTAAGTACTACTTTTAAGCAGATTTAAGATCAGGGTCATTTTCAGTGATAGAGGTCTCTGAACTCAGCATGCATTGTGGGGATTTGCCTGCATTAGCAAACRGCAAATACTGCAGGTAATTGTTGCAAACCCCTCATCTAAACACAGTTAAACCAGTTGACTACGGCTTCCTTTCTGTCAGTAATCAATACAAGCTGAATAGGCTGTCTTCCCTGCTTCTTTTTCCTCCAGGTTGCCAGATTTTGCATTATTTCAGACAGCAAGGATGGCAGAGCACTCCCCTGAAGTTTGTCTGGCTCCTTTTGCCAGGACTGGGTTAGGGAGCCCATCGGAGGGGCTGCCAGGTCCCACATGGACTGAAACAGGATGCCTGGAAGGGTATTGACTGTTTCAGTAGGCACAGATAGATTAGAAGATGTCTGTCTATAGTCTATAGAATAAGAGACAGAAGTCCATTTTGAGGCTGTTGTGAATATTATTGTTATTATTATTATTATTATTATTATTATTATTATTATTGTTGTTGTTGTTGTTGTTGTTGTTGTTGTTGTTATTAATTAATGTCCTTTCCCACAATGCAGCACCAGTATTGTCCCTCTCTGACACAGGCTGCCATCAGCTTAGTTTTGCTGGAAAATCTCCAAAACCCTTTTCAAGTAAAGTCAGCTGGACTAAAGCTAAATTAGCTAGACTGATTTTTTTAGAAGTGTGTTAGGGAGCACCCATAAGAATGCARTGTAACCTCCATTTAGGGAACAGCACTTAGGATAGTGCTTTCTTTAACCAGACATGTTGTACCTAGAAAAGCCTCAGTATAGCAGGCAAATATTAGAGGTTTGCCCAGTTTTAGTTAGGCAAATTTAATATATAACTTTACTAAACTGCAAAACTCAGTGGACCTAGATGTCATCCTTGAGGTTTCTGAGAGTCTAACATGCAATAGTGGAAGAAGAGACAGCAAGGAAGAGGAGGCACAAATTCTTTATCCTGTAAATGGGAGGTAAATTTAATTATTTGTTGTTTTAATTAAACAACCATGCTAGGCCTCTCTGTTTCAGTACCCAAATCATCACATCAGAGCTCCTGGTGGTAACTAGTTAAATCTTCCAATCTTAAACAGGATGTCTATTTTATTAAAGAAGCCCTTTCAGGCAAGAGGGAAGCATGTTTTGACTGAAAAACACTAATCATGTGAAGGGGGGCAGTGAGGGGAAGAATGATGGTGAGGGTTGTGGATAATAATATTCTCCAAATTATCTAAAAGTGAGGTTTTCTCTCAGATGGAAGAGAAGGCAAAGAGGAAGTCACAATTTCAGACAGTTTGCACAGATGGTGACCACCCTCAGTCAACATTCTCGTAAAAACGGCTGTGTACCTTTCTTTTCCCCTCAGTATATACAGAGAGAAATGAAAAGGGGAAAGGAAAAAATAATGGTCAGTGCAAAAGTGCTTAAGAAGGCAAAATCTGTGTGAGTGTGTGAAGGGAGGAGGAGARGGAGAAAAATGTCGTTTAACTTGAACTGCTTTTTATACTTTTTTTATACTTTTTCAAACTTGTCTTTCTTCCCTGCCTGTCTATAGTGAACTTTTGAGTCTCTCACATCCCGAACTCTCTCCAGTTCAAACTCTCCAAATATGACGCCACAGTCAGCACAGTAAAAAAAGGGGTCAGCGGAAAATATAGAGAGAATGGTTAGAGGGAGTTTTGGCCACTTTGTTGGTCTCTAGATAGTGAAGCAAGCAAAAAACAGGTTTAGTCACTGTAAAAGGCAAAGCAGAGAAATCTGAAAACTCAGTGGATTGTTTTGCCCTCCACTGAGAAATCAACACCTCACACAGCACGGGTTCACAGAGACAAAAAAACCTTTAGCTCTTGGTAGGTTACAACACCACTTGGTAGGCTGCATTGCTGTAATGATGCTTAGAAGCAAACCAAGCATTGCTGAGGTTGTTCATTCACAAATAACAGGATGGTGGTGCACATGTGGTTGCTCATGAGTCGCTCACATCCCATTTGTCTCACAGAGGACCTTCCTTGCTGTGTCTCGCAGTGCAATCTGAGTCTCAGCACAGCCCTCCAGTGTAGGGAGGGTTTATGTGGATCCCAATGTAGCAGACAACATCTGGGACCCTGCAGGAAAACTGAACCTGCAGGAAGCATCTGGCTGAGGATCYATCAGAGATTGGCTTTACTGGAACTGAAGGACTGCCTTGTGCATTGTGTTCACATAGACAAAGAGGTGATTTGGCATGCTGAGTGTAGGTGGTGCTGAGGACACCAGATGAGCAATATCCCAACCTCAAACACACTGTCTCCTTCAGGTCAGCAGCAAGACAGGGCCAATTTGAAAACCTTAACTATGGGACAATTTTATATTCACTTGCTCTTGAAGGAACCAGGAAAAGCCTCAAAAATACATCTTAAAGGGCATTTTATTTATTATTTGCTGATATTTTATGTATCTCCAAACACATTTTAAATAATGTAAATAAGCTTACAAAGATGTCACATTTCACAGTATTATRGAATGGTTTAGGCTGGAAAAGACCTTTAAAGGCATGAAGCCCAACCATTAACAAAGCACTGACAAGTCCGCCACTAAACCTTGTCCATAAGTGCCACGTTTTCCTCAGGTCCTTTCCCACCAGGCAGAGTTTCAGTCACTTTTTTCCAAGCCTGTAGAACTGCATGGAGCTGCTCTGACCCAAGTGCAGGACCTGGCAGTTTTCCTTATTGAACCTCAGGCTATCAATCCAGCCTGCCCAGATCCCTCTGCAKAGCCTTCCTGCCCTCCAGCAGTTGAACGCTCCCACCAAATTTAGCATCCTCTGTACAGTGACTAAGGGGTCATCTGACTCCTTTGTCCAGATCATTGATAAAGGAGTCAAGCAGGACTGATCCCAGCCTGGAGCATGAGGCCAGCGCTTGTGAMAGGCCACCAGATGGGTGCTCCCCCACTCACCACAACTCTCTGGGCCCAGCCACCCAGGCAGTTCCTAACTCAGCAAAGAGTAARCCTRTCCAAGCCATGGGCTGCCAGTTTCTCCAGAAGAATGCTGTGGGAAACACAGCATGTCCAAGGCTTTACTGATGTCCAGGCAGGCAACATCCACAGCCTTTTCCTCATCCACTAAGTGGTTCAACTTGTCATGAAATGAAATCAGGTTGATCAAACAGGACCTGTCTTTCATAAACACATGCTGGCTAGGTCTGYAAAAGGCCTTGTCTTTTACATTATGTGTGATGACATCCAGGATGTTTTGCTCCATGACCTTCCTCAGTACAGAGTTCAGACTGACAGGCCTGTAGCTCCCTGGATCCTYCTTCCTGCTCTTCTTGTGGATGAGTGTCACGACATCCAGTCTATAGGAACTCCCCAGTTGGCCAGGAAAGCTTGTAAATGATGGAAAGTGGCTCTGTGAGCGCTTCTGTCAGCTCCCTCCGTACCCTTGCGTGGATCCCATCTGGGTCCACAGACTTTTGTATGCCTCTGTGATGTAGCAGGTCTAACCATTTCCTCCTGGATTACGGAGACTTTATTCTGCTCACATTCCTGTCTTCTGGCTCAGGGACCTTACTATCTGCAGAATAACTAGCTTTGCTATTAAAGACTGAGGTGAAGAAGGTGTTAACTACCTCAACCTTTTTTTCAACCTCTGTCACTATGTTCCTCCTGCATCCAATAAAGGCTGGAGATCCTCCTTAGTCCTCCTTTTTTTGTTGATGTATTTATAGAAACATTTTTGCCATCTTTTATGGCAGTAGCCCAATTAAGTTCTAGCTGGGCTTTGGCCCTTTTAATTTTCTCCCTGCATAATCACACAGTATCTTTGTAATTGGCCTGTCTTTATAGGTAATAAACTCTCCTTTTTTTCCTGAGTTCCAGACAAAGACCTCTGTTTATCCAGGGTAGTCAACCCTTTTGCCACCATTATTAAGCTCTAGACCATCAAAACCCTCTCTAACAGCCAGTGATACTCCACTGCCTGTCCTTCCTTCCCAATTCCTTCTGAAGAGTTTACAGCTGTCCATTGCCACGCTCTGGTCGTGCCAGTCATCCCACCATGTTTCCATGGTGGCAATTTTGTCACAGTTTTCCTGCTGCACAATGGCTTCTATCATCTCCTGTTTTCTGCTCATGCTGCATGCATTGGTGTAGATGCTCTTCAGCAGAAATGAAGAATAAATTTTGAATTTMTGCATTAGACTTTGTAACATTCCAAAAGGCTTTCTTTCAGACTACATATTCCGGTTTCTGCTGCAGGTACTAATGAAGTGCAAAGCTTATATCCACCTGTTTTCTCTGCAAGTCAACAATCTCTCCTTTCTGAAAAATGCAAGTGGCTCACTTATCCAAAGCTGACAAAGAAAACACTTAGTCACTTCTGAGCCAACAGAGGAGACAAGGAGACAAGGAAACACAGGAGACAAGAAAGGAATTCCAACTGAGCTGCTTCCCCAAAGGAGGACAACGGATGAGGTTTTATGAAGACTAATCCACTCCACCAAAGGTGGTTCAGCTAAAACAAACAGAAGGTCTTTGCCAACAACAACTCAGCTAAAGACACAAAAAACCTGAAGCACTTTAATGGATAGCAAGTCTATCCAGTCYTGCCAATATATATTTGTAACAAATGCTCTAAAATAAAAATTAAATTTCATGTTTGAAGTTATCTGCTCCTTAGGTAAGAGATTAGGAYGAGATTTACAGGGATCCGACTATGACCCTACTGCAGAGCACTGTTTCAGACCATGCTGTTGGTGGACCTGCAAAAGAGCCAGTGCAACATTTCCTTGCTCAGAGCATCATTCCTTAGAAGGACCACTGGGAAGAGGGAAGCAGAGCGGAGTGCAGGAGCTGCAGTTGGGCAGCTGATGACCAAAACAATTTTTGTCAGGTCTCTTTGATCAAAATAGTGAAACCTGGAAGATTCATCAGAAAATTAAACTTGCAAAATTCATCAACTTCTCTGAGACTTGTTTAGACACCTTCACTGTGAACATGCGCTGAAGAAACTGACAGGGAAATAGCCCCCACTATGAGTAACTAAAATCAAAGTGAGATCAATAGGAACACTCTCCATATTGAACTGGTCTAAGRTGGGAAACATAGTGCAGCTGTCTAATAAATCTTGTCCTTCCTTAATTTTTATGATTGCAAACTTTCTATTATCATTGGCCAATATTAGAGAGTGAATTAAAGCCCTTAAAATTGCACTTTTTTGAAAAATCTAAGTCTTACMAATGCCCAGCGGCCACAGTGCAAAACATAAAGTGTTTAACTGACACATTTTTAAAGTATTTTTCTACTATGTGTAATATGGGCCGGGTGTGCTCATTTCACATCTTGCACACAGATTTACCTCTGTGATGATACCGATTCCATCTCTGAAAAGTCCCCAGTTGCCACCACACAAGCTGGTGGATAAAGTAATGATACAGTTTGAAGGCCAAAGTACATCTAATTTTTTAAGAGAGATGGAGACAGACCTCTCACTTCTATGCCACCTAGTGCAAGTACTATAAATTCAAATGCTGAGCAATGATGTAGGATTTAATAGAATCTGAAAGATTCATGAGCTGGAAGATTACAAAGGGGTTCAAACTATCTGAGTGAGACACCACAGTAGTAGATAGCATAGAGAGAAATCAGCACAGTGTACAACGTATTTGAACTTTTTCTACCTGGCTTCACTAGTTTCTGGGTATTGATTTACATTAAAATATCTTTCTTTGTTTTTGCTGTGTTGGGCAACTCCTTCATCCTGAATTATGTCTGGTTTAGACCTTTGTCTCACTTTAAGATTTGTTAACCTGCAATTCAGAGTTTACTTTTTGTTAAAAGCAAATAACTCACAGTGCCTTATCAATTGCTGACTGAAATTTGAGCCAGAATTTATGAAGACAGCAGCCTTCTTCTTTTCTGCTCGCTGATGTTAGTGGTCTTCTTCTGAACATCTGTAAACAGATGTGGCTTTTTAAGCCTTATCATGGGAGGATGACAGTTTKTATTTGATTAATGAATGCTCTTTTCAAGGTTTCAGAAGTAACAAGGTTTACACCAACGAAGTGTTAAAACCTTTTAATCTCAAGACACAGAATTGTCACACACAGTTCTGCAGCTTTGGGCTGCAGTACCTCATTTGGCAATTGCCAGCTCCTTCTGCAGGTGGTTTTGGTAGAGTTACCAAATAGATGTCTGAAATGGAAYGGCTTCTCAGCTGTACTTACACACAAGCACAGGGCAAGATAGGGTCCAACATTGGTAGTACTTTTGAGCTCAGATCTGAACACTGTTCATCTAGCTTAACACCATTTTGTGACAAACACTTCTTCTTTGAGCAAATTAGGGGATTCAGTCTAAAAGATGGGAGGGGGAAAGTGGGTAGGGTGGTCAGTAGTTTGTTTTTCACATAGTTCTGTCACCAGCTGTATAAATATCTCAAACACTGAGGTTTTCTATGACTGAATGTTGTTTTCTGACATGCAGTGGCTTTGGTCGTGTATTAGGCTAGTGTGATGATGCCRTGCAGGATTTCTGCATATTTTCTCTGTGGTGCACCCAGAGACAAATGGATCCCAAAGCCTTGCGTATTAAGGAGACCACATAGCCCCAAAGGTTTATGTGGTCCAGCCATCAGAGGAGGACCAACAGCCAACATGAATTCATGCACATGAATTCAAGGTTCTGATTATATTGCTCCATTTAAGATTCAGAATTAGTACAGCACTGAGAGTAACAGGTTTTTTTTCCTAGCTGTCTGAAAAGATGGCAATGGGGATTTATCTCCTTTGCATTTGACTTTAATATGTAGATGTCTCTCTCAAAGCTAGAAATATAAGCCCACTTTTCAGTGGAAAGAAAAGGGTGAGGTTTATCTCATCCAAAAACAGACATTTAAAAGAGATTGGAGAAGTGATCTCTTCAAGAGTATTTATTTGTATCCATAAGAGTGCTGTAAAAATTTAGYTTAAACAGTATACTTACTTTAGTCATCTAAGCTGTGTGAAATAAACTCTCCCCAGCCTCCTGGAGCTGAGGACAGAGATAGCCTGGCAAGCTTTAGATGAACTGTCTTGGTTTACAAACTTTTTCTGCCTAAGACAACCTGCAAAACAGCCTTAGCTTGTACASATCTCTCTGCTGCTCCTGCTTCCAGCCTTTGAAAAAGCTCATTTAATGTTTGTTAGAGTATTTCCATAGCGCACTGCAATCTGCAGGGCAGAGAAGTCTCTTTTTATTACTCATTTCAACTGCTGAAGGTGTTTTCTCCACACAGGTCAAAGGGGTTTGAATTGATGGGAACTCACGATCTTGAATGTCAGGTAATTTCCAAATGCTCTAGTTCACCCTGCTACCACAAAATAATATATTTAGACATGGGGATTAGAATAATTAGGGGGTGCCTTCATATGTCTGCTTAGATAGGTTTCCATTTTCTTGCCGTGATACATTACTGCAGGATCTCATAGGTATTAACTCAACTAAGATTTCCAGTCTCATATGGTGGCATTTTGCAGGCTTAGACTAGGCAAAATTCAAAATATTTATACTGATCACTAAAAATATTTTGACTTACCAAGTATACCAGAAAAGCATATAGTATGTCTGTCAGCTGCTGGAGGAGAATGAAGAAGAATTAGATGACTGAAAGAGAAGTTACATAGTGGATGCTATCCCAGAGAACTATGCACTTAGGTACATTGGACCTGTGATGAAGGTACAGGAATGATAAAGGTTATTAAGAAGCTATTTACAAATTCTGTGACTATTAAGATCCAGATTAGTTTTTACACTCGCACTTTTAGAAGCATTTCCGAACTGGTTGGGCTTTATGGAAAGGCATAAAATACTGGTTTGGCTTAATCTGTTCTTATTCGGCATTGCTACTTTTTTCTGTACTGTATTTGTTGGTTACAACRGTTACACAAGGCTTATAAATTTGAACATGACACAGAGAGGGTGGTGTGCACGGGCTCAAGTATGTCAAGGAACCCACAGGCACTGGCTGAGAGCATCTATAAGTGAAAGGTGACACTCTGATCTCTTTGAGCTTTGGCCATAGAAATGTAAAATGAAGAGGAACTCCCAATCCCTTGAGAGAGGTGCAAAGGGAGTGAGGAGGGCTCTAACCCACTATACTTGAGTGCAATCCACATCTTTCTGAAGGTGGAAGTTTCGGTTTTATTCTATTTTCACTTGTGTAATTCCACAGTTTGCTTATAGCCCAACAGCTTATCCACTTGGGCTTCCAGCTGTAAGCTTTTTGAGTATCTGCATCTCTCTCTCTCTCTGTGTATACATATATATATATACACATATATATATGTGTGTATATATACATTTTTATGTATGTAAATAAGAATATGCATAGTGTGGAAGCAGAACCAATGTTTGGCATGCAATGCTTTTGTGTGTCTGCCTACAAGAGGCATAAAAGGGCACAGCTGGGCAAGCTAGCACAAACAGAGCAGTGGGATGGAGTGGRATTTTGAAGGGGGAAGGGAACTGGTATCCATTCAGACATCTATACCTCAGCCAAGTGAGTGTGCTGAGCTACCTGCTGTGGCTGGCACAGCTTCAGCTCACCTCGCTTCAATGTCTGTTTCTAAGGAGGGAGATGCTGTGTTGTGTGGCTCAGTGGTTCCACTGTGTTATCATCTGAGAGATTCCTGGGGTTCTTTTCTTTAAAAGAATATGTGTAATTATAGAAAATAATTTGGTCATACAGACACGGCACCTGTAAATAAATTTTTTAAGTAGCARTGTTCCATACAAAGAGCCAGCTACCACAGGAAATCTAAGATCCAGCACTCAGATGTGGCTCTTTCAGAGCCAAAAGATATTTAATTTTCTAAAGCATGTTTTCACAGTACCTATATATCCCTSCTCTGCTTTTTTCTTCCCCCACACACCACCTTATTTTACATACCTAATGCATGACATTTTGAGGTCTTTTTACTTTTTCCAGTTGTCCACTTAAATACCAAAATAGTACAACAAACCAAATGCTYCACTGGTTCTTGACAATATGTTTTACCTTTCCCACACAGGCACAAAAAGAAGGCCTCCAAAGGTAGGTAAGAAGAAGATAAGGGATTAAACCGATCTACCCAAAATACTCATAATTCAGAGTCATCGAGCATGATGAAAAGTGGTTGGAYGGTAACATCCAGAGGATGGCGGTCAATGGCTCAGAGTCCCAAAGGATATCAGTGACAAGTGGTGTCCCTCAGGGTTCCCTGTTGGAAGCAGTCTTATTTAATATCTTCATTAACAATATAGGCAAAGTGATAAAGTGCACCCTCAGCAAGTATGCAGGTGACACCAAGCTGAGTGATGTGRCTGCCACACCTGAAGGATGGGATGCCACCCCAAGGGACCTGGACACATTTGCAAAGTGAGCCTGTGGGAATCTCATGAGGTTCAACAAGACCAAGCACAAGGTGCTGCTCCTGGGTCAGGGCAACCCCAGCTATCAGTACAGGCTGGGGGAGGAGCAGATCCAGAACAGCCCTGTCAGAAGGACTTGGGGGAGCTGGTGGATGAGAGAAAGGGCATGAGCCAGCCATGTGTGCTCAGCCCAGAGAGCCAAATGTGTYCTGGGCTGCAYCCAAACCAGGGTGGGCAGCAGGGCAAGGGAGGGGATTCTACCCCTCTGCTCTGCTTTGGTGAGACCCCACCTGCAGGGCTGCATCCAGTACTGGGATCCCCAGCATATGAAGGACATGGACCTGTTGGAATGAGTCCAGAGGAAAGGCAACAAGATGATTTGAGGGATGGAGCACCTCTCCCATAAGGAAAGACTGAAGAATTGGAAAAGGGAAAGGAAAAGAGGGGAAACCTGATCGTGGCCTTCTAGTACTTGGAAGGATACTACAAGAAATATGGAGAGAGACAATTTACAGAGGCATGGAGGAGTGGATTAATATTAAAAGACAGTATATTTAGATTAGGTATTAGGGAAGAATCCCTTACTGTGAGGATGGTGAGACATTGGAACACGTTGTTCAGAGAAGTTGTGGATGTCCCACCCCTGGATCTATTTGAGGCCAGGATGGACGGAGCTCTGAGCAACYTGGTTAGTAAAAGGTGCCTCTGCCCATTGCAGGGCAGTTGGAACTAGAGGGTCTTTAAGATCCTTTCCAACCCAAAGCATTCCATGATTCTATGTAGGAAACATGGTCAAACCCATTCCCATATGATTTTTCTGTGTTCTGACAACTTYGATCTGTGTCTTCCGCTATCAGCAGAACAGAGCTTGTTTGGAAATTCACAAAGCACCAAGATGACCAAAGCAAAGAATTTCTACGTGAAGATCTACAATTTATCCTTTCTATGTAATTCACATAAACATGATCTTCTTCTGAAGCAGTTTTTTCATTGTAGAGTTTGAGTTAACTTGTCTTTACAATTCTGTGAATATGTTTTTGCTTTTTCTGATTCCATCTGGAACACTGATTAGCGTCTTCTTCCATGTAATATCCTCCAAGCAGTTCTAGGTGTTTCACAATAATGTTGCAGACTTTTAGTAAAATGCATGTTTTTATACCTGTGCCCAGATGCACAAGTCTTTGGAAGTTTGTCACCAAATAGCAGCAGAACAGACTGGCATCTTTCTAATTTAATGTTATATTAGGTACTCCTGGCTCAATTTTTTTTCACAAAAAAAAAAAAATCCAAATCCTTAGTCACATCACTGAGATTTAACCTCATTGCTTACCAGTAGTTTGGGGTCTGAAAATATGAATAGTGTTTGATTTGGTTAACACAAAAGCTCTGAAATTGTTAAAATGTGCAATTGTCCATCAACTGCACATTTCAGATTCATAAAATGTCATTAATTACTTCTCTGAGTTTTAAAGGATTTTTTTTATTTTTTACTAAGAACTAAAAACATTTATTCATACACAGCATTTTATTAAAAGTTCCACATATTGTACAGATTTGTCTGTTGTTCCCTGGCTAACAGAGGAACCATCTGAGGCCACCCAGCTACCCTGATTCCTTCTTGTTCTTTTGTGAAAAACAGCTGAAAACAGAATTCTCCTTCTTCTGTATCTGTAGGCAGCACAAAAATGATATCTTGAGCATGGTTAGCGAATTCCTACCAGCCTCTCATGGCACTGGGGCTGACCTTATGTCACAGTAAGAAAAATCCTGGGCAAGAGCCAAGAATTAGTATGAGTTTTATGCATGTAATTCCCATCAGGGTCACTGTCTTAAAGTGGCATCATAAGCAGAAGGCACTGCCATCTTAAGGAATGGATTTGTCTAGACAGCAGTGGAGCATACTAAAGCTATATATACAAAAAATAGAGAAAAAAATTCCCAAAGATCATGAAACAGGAGATAAACTGCACTTGTGAATTCCATACTAACCCAGAAATAGAAAACCATACCCAAGAAAAACCAAATAAAAACAAAACAAAAAAAAAACCTGAGAGATCTATTGAGAAATGGACAATGAGGCTCAGTCCAACCAAMCTGCTTCACATCCCAAAACCTTGACATACTGACAGGGTTTTAGTGCCACTCTTCCCTTTGCCATTCTCCTACACCATCCCTAAGCCACAGAGCAACAGCACTTAAACACATGAATTCTACCATAACCACAGAAAAATTGATTTACTTTTGCCCCKTAAGCCTAGGAAGACATTTAAAAACTTTCAGGTATGAGTATGAATTGGTTTTCTTGTTTGTTTTTCCTAGTACAACCTTACAAATCTTTTACATCATGTTTTATTATTTGATCTTCTTAGGTCTCTGATTAAGATTATGTATTAAAGTGATAACATTGATAATACTAATTAGGCTGTCCTACCACAGACCTTTTAGATATGAGAATAYAGAAAGACTCTAGCTTTCAAGCACACACAATGGAAGTTAGTAGCATCCAGGAAAGAAGCAGAAACACAGATTCCAATCTAAAGATTACTGAAGTCAACAGGAGTCTTTCTTTTGACATTAATGGGTTTTGGATCAAACACTGAATGACCTGTCCAGAGTCACACAGCCCATCAGAGAGAGAAGGGAAACAGGAGACTGCTGCCCAAATTACTTTTTCCAGTGAAACCGRCTGGATGGCAGCAAGTTAAAAACTCCCCTGAGGTATTACCATGGGTCTAGACCTGTGCTGCACATTTGCAATGACATTTTTTCATAAATGAAAAAATATAGTTCACTGTGATTTTCTGAGATTACTTTCTTTTCCAAACCAGGCATCTGTCTTAGATATTTCAGARATTTCTAGTCTGAAATGTCTGCTTTAAATAGAACCATTTTTGAGTGCTGTGAACAGTACCAGGCATTTTGCTGCTTTCTTATGTTTGTCGAGTRAAAAGAGTAGGCTGAGACATGAATTTTGGTCCATCACTGAACATCCCCTTGAGTTTTGGCCCAAAATGATAGCTGTCCACACAGCACTTGAGAATAGTGCACTCCTTTAGTACTAAAGGCTGACAAACATGAGAAGGTCAAATTTTTATACTGGTAAAAGCAATCTAAACTTGTGAATGCATATGTGCCTGTATGCAAGAAGAAATATATATATTTATATGAATGCACAAACACAGGCATACATAAATAAAGTGAGATTCATGTCTTGGGGAGTAATGTTTAAATATTGTACACCTAGATGTAAAAGCTTCTAGAATCTTCAAAAATACAAGTTAAAGTCTTTTCACCCTTCGAGATGTAATAAAAAATATTCTTTTAAACACTATAGCTTAATGTTTCGCACCAACTAGTGATATCCTAATTTCATACTTTGTCATTTAACACAATGCAACCAGCCAAACTTTAATGCAGCACAGCAATGTGAAGATTCAAATGCCTGGCAACCCTATTGTAATACTTAGCCTTCTATACTGTTTTTTTGAATAAATTTTATCCCCCCACAAACTAGATAAAAGTTTAGACTAGACATCTGAGATCAGAATGATCAGAATTTCCATGGTTTCTTTCTCTCTCATCTTCCTGCATGAATTTTTGAATTTTCCCTTTTTTTTTTTTTTTTTTTTTTTTTTTTAAGCAGCAAAAGGTCTTTAAAAGGTCTGGATTCTGAGTTTTTCAATTATTAGAAAATGGGAATAGTGACATAAAGGCATTTTTACTTATTAGAGCTTCTCTTATGTTTCATCACCTGATGTCTTTCTTTGTGTAATGCCTGCCTAGCAATACTGGCAAATTGTTTCTGAAGAGCTAGAGAGAAGAAAATGCTTTGATCCGATAGAAACACATCAGTGTAATAGCAGTAGATACCTTTTATTTTCCAGTCTTTCAATGACCCCCTTCAATTCACAAAACACACAATCGGTGATTAAAAATTCCTGYCATTTTTGTTTTAGAAGCTGGGAGCCTACAACTTTAAAGTGTGGCAAAGTAAATCTTCTGCTGGAGTGATCAAGGAATTATGCCATTGTCCTCTCTTTATGTTTTCCACAATGTATAAAGCATCACTGTCCTTAATTGTTCTTTCATCTCACCCATTGACTTGAAATCAGCATTGCTCTCCAGGAGTAGTATTAGCTTGAGAACTGGCAAAGAAAAGCAAAGAGGCTTAGCATACCTCAGCATTGMAGATTAAGTGCCTCTTCAAAGATGTCACCCCAGATGTGGCAGGCTACATTCCTACTTTCCCCTGGCAACAGCTGTGGAGCCACATCAGTGCTACTGCCTTATGTTCCTGAACATTATGAGAAGGAATAAAAGCTGCCTTTTTAATGGCTTGGGTTTGCGCTGGAGGCATAATTTTCTGTTTACTTTTCAAAAGGGCAAGCTTTCTTGTGTTTTCACTGCTGACAGATAAAGATGAGTTGACATCCCACAAGCCGTGCTTCCTTTTTGGGCTATTTGACAGTGTACCCTCTMTTGGTTTGGTTCATCGTTCCTCTCAGAGACTGCAATCTCTCTTTCACTAAGCTGTGATTACAAGCAACTGCTTGCAATTTCTTTAATGTCTTTGATTTCACTTCCAATTAAAAATGGTTGGTGGTGTGAGTTACTGTGCAGTGGTCTGAAGACAGCTGGGCTGCAGATGCAGCAGACAGCAAAAGGAGGATTTGGGGAGCAAGAGTGGGCTCCATCTGGGGTGGGATTGTTCACACAGGGGCAGAGAATGAAAACTGCACAGCTGCATTATGTAAGAGCAGCAGCATCTCCTTTTTCCTCTGTGCCTCCAAAAACCCAGGCCGGACTCAAACTGTGACCAAGAAGTAAAAGTTTCTGTAGCCCATCTGAGGCCATCTCTCTTCCACTATAAAGTTGTTACAACTCTGAAGAAAAAATACTGCTAGTAAAAAACAGGTCAACATACCAAGCACTCATTCTACCTCACTGCTTCTGATTGGCTGTAATTTATCTGTACTCTGTAACAGCTAGTAAGTTGGATTCCAGGGATATCCAGCATTTCCAGGTTTGTTTTTTTTTTCTTGTTTTTCTCTTTTTTTTCCTTTTTGAAAATGGAAGACTTTGTGCATTGCATATTTTTTTTTATGCCAGTGTGAGCCATTTATTTCAAGAGCTCGTCCACTCACAATTCAAATTCTATTGCATGTAACATTTTCTTCTGAGCAGTCCCTTTACCAACAGACGTGTTGACCTATCAGATCTCAATTTTCTTGCCCAAATGTGTATTGTCCTTTTTCTCTGCCAGAGTTTCSGGAAGATTTTTTCCTTTATATCAGCCCTGAAATTTTCCTTTTTTTCTGCTAGGCTGCTTCCTTTAACTTATATCAATATTAGATAGTCTCATTGATCTGTCTGAGGGATTCTACATCACTAATGTCTAGATGCATTTTTTTGACCTGTCTCAGACTATAGACTGCATATTTTTTGTAAAAGTCACCACAACTTCATCACTTAACACATTGTTAGTGCACGCAGAGCTGGTAGAAATACATCCAGAGCACAAGTAATCCAAGATTAGTAGTTTTCATGTAGCTAATTGATTGACTTGGAACCTAGCTTACAAATTTATCACATTTAACACTCACTTGTAAATATATGCCAGTCATTGTCAGAGAGGAAAATGAATTAGAGGAACCCCTGGCGTAATCCTCTTGAAAATTCACATTTCCACGCCTACATAATACTAGAGACTAACTTTCCTGCAGGTTACACATAGTGTATCTAGGAATAAGCTCAGAGAAGAAGGTATAAGTAGAACTATATCCTTTACACTGTGGAAAGTTAACACAGTTTTAAAAGTGTGACCTATTCATAATTCTCAGAACAACATTTTGTAAGTAACAGCTGGATGTTGCTGAATGGATCCAGTATGTCTCTGTATGGTTAATAATTTATTATTATATGTGTGTATTACCAACTATTTTAAGRTTCACCTTGATCATAGAGGTATGAAAAAAATGTCTTATTGGATGTCTCTGTTACCCAGAATTGATTTGTACTGTAGCTAATGAACAAAATGCAATTTTGTTTACTGTCTGTGTCCTCTACATGTAGGTCATCCCTATGAATATCCTGGCTATTAAATGACATCAATTCTACCTACCTATTTAAGATTCAGGGTAATCTAAAAGGAATTTAGTATAAGAGTAATAGTTTAGGACAGCTAACTGGAGCTTATTCCTCACATAGCATTCACTGYTTTCTCCACTGTAGAGAAGTAGCTCTGAAAGCAGCATTTTGTCTGTGGGCTTCACACAATCCACAGATATTCAAGTTTGTTGTTAGAGATCAGAATATGGATACTTGCAAAAAGGGCAGAATCTTATGCTGTTGCTTTGTGAAATAGAGAGTAACCTGACAGAGAGTGAAATGCGGTTTTCTTCCCAGCTTCATCTCTCTCTTGAATAATGCAGTAAGGATTATCATGGGTATGTTGTCTCTAGATGGCCCATGCTATCCACAGAAGAATAACGTTTGAAGTCTCAAGTGGTTTTCATTTCTAAAAAAAAAAAAAAAAAACAGGTTTTTATGAGCTATGAATAAACTCTTGATTGGAAAATTCTTGATTACTCTTAATTTAAACTTTTTTATAGATCTTATTCTGCTGCTTACAAAATAATGGCAAAATTGGTTTGTGATCGTCCTAAAGTATCTGCACCCACTGAAGAATCAAAAGAACGTAAATGAGATTTCCCATGATATTGGCCTGAATTTGCACCAGAGAAAGCCCTATCACAGACAGAGCAGACGACACAGAGGAAACAACATCCAATGGAAAGGATATTACAAACAGACATGAAAATACTGCTAGGGAAATCAAAGAAACCCGGKTAAAAATCTTTAATTCTGAAATTAAAGGACATTAAATCAGGCCAAGAAACATAATTAATTCAGAAGAAAACATTTGGTCCATAAGCAYACCCAAAAGTTCGTTCAAGGAGGCCTCCGTCTGCCTCTTATTAAGTGTACACTTAGTCCTTTAACCAAAGTGTAGCAGTTTCTTCTCACACCACACCTCCCTACACATCTTCTAAAAGGTGTCATATTTAAAATTGGTAAACACAAAAGTAAAGGGGAAAGCTGTATGCTAAAATTACTGCTTTATAAAATTCCTAGAAAAATGGGATAGAGTTATAGACAGATAATCAGACACGCTGAAAGCTTTTATCTATGTAAAGCTACTACACGCTTCCTTACCTGACTCTTATACAGGCCACAGTAGTAGCTAATAATTTTCCATAGCAATTCCTGTTTCTGAGACAAAAGACACAGAAGCCATGTGTTTTCTTCAGACTGGCYGACCAGGGTCAATCAGCTTGCATACATTCATTTGCCCTTGTGCTCAGATAATTCAAATTACATCTATGATCTCTTACAGAATGGGAAAAATGGAATGAGAAAGTGGGGCGGGGGGTGGGAAAGTGGACAGTCAAGAATCCAGACAGAGAGACAAGGGACACTTAGAGTAGAGGAAGAAAAAACCGTGTGCAAGAGAATCCAAGAGAAGGATGCTGCTCTCAAAGTCAAAACAACCTGATTTTACATGGCTAGGCTAAATAGATTTTTTGAGTTATTTTCATTTCCTTTTTCTATGTTTTGTTCTMTTCTGAATAAATTATGTGAGGCCTACTACACTGAGGATTCTCATATCGCTCTGGGAGGAGAGTGATTCCCAAATACATAAAGCTGCGAAAGTTAAGATAGAAAATGAAATCATATGGATTAACAGAGACTACTAATAGGAAGGAGAAAAGAAGATGGTATCATAACAGAGAGATCAGATTAAAAACAAAAAAAAAAAATATAGGAATCCATGTGTATGTCTAGAACTTCCTGGACCAAGGAAGTAAGTCAGCCACAGAGACCTTTTGCAGTGAGTCTGAGAGYTCCAGACCATCTCAGATCTGCTGCATTGTTGCAGACCAACTTTGATGCACACATGTAGTGGGTCAGAGACAGCCAGGAGACTTTAAACTCATGGGACTTTATCCAAACAAATGATCTGTGCACGCACAGAATTTGCAGGTGTGCAGTGCTATGGTTCTCACCAAATTATATGGTGAGAGACCAAATTCTCCTTTCAATGATCTTGTGAAAAGGAGTCTCTAGAAACTCATATGCCTGGTGTTTTAAAGAARGCTGCAGAAACCTTAAGAAGGAGCACAACTGATACAGGTAATAGAAGGGTGAAGAATGAGTGAAGAAACTTCACCTGCTGGAAATCAGTATCTCCTCACAGTTAGTGACAGCAATTATTGTGATCAGAAGAGGTGATGGTGGAGTAGAAAGAGCAGCAGTAATGTCTGTATTATCTAAATACCTACAAGTAAGGCACTGACACGCATCTAAAAGATCAGAGAAAAGAGAGAGCAGAAAGAGGAWTTAAAAAGGAGAATGCTGGACTATCACAGTATTTCCCAGTTGTATGCAATTCCACCTGGCTTATAAAACCTATTSCTTGTCAAATTCAACGTTATTGATTTTTTGCAAATAAATCACTGCCTGGGTCCAATTTTACAAACAACCATGCCAAGTGTAATGCAATTGATGAATTCTCAGAAGGTGCAAACCAAAGTAGACAGCTCTGCCACAGCCCTGTTCTTTACTTTAAAGGCCAGTAGGGTGAGGATGGATAAGGTCAAACTGTGTTGCCATTTCCAGTAATCTGGAAATACAGTCTGGCTCAAAGTTTAAGAGCTCTAATTTGCAATGGTGTACAGTCAGGAGGAAAAAAAGGCAAAGGAGAGAGCAACTGTTCCAGGAGCCTGTTACGCCTTTTTCTCACCAGTCATCCCATTTCTCGTCTGGCACAGTTAACAGTTTGGTCTGGTGAAAAATTAGTGTGTGCACTGCTCCTCTAAAGATGCAGTGTGAAAGCACTTTATGAGCCATGTTCATTAGTGTTCATATTTGTGTGGGTCTGTTGAGTTTTAATCAAACAGACTTGTTACAGAAGACTTTAATTTTGCTCTCATTAAGTATGTGTGAGTYTTGTGTGTGTGCAGGCGCATATATTTATCCCTGTCAGCATTCAGAAAATTGCATGCCCCTAGTTAACATATTGTACAGTACTACAAATTCTCATGAATATCACTTATCACAAAGGATAAGATCGTCCAATGGAATGGAACGGAAACTTTTCTCATTTTCAAACAAATTGCCTCTGTTAAACACACAGGTATTTGTCATTTTTGTATTATGCTTGTAAAGCTTAAGTGTTGCACTCACCAATTCTCCTATATTTCCATAGACAGTCCCTGAAAAAAACACTGTCCAGAATTTCAGGCATTAAAATGTCTGAAACTTATTTAGAGCTGCAAAACTCTAATATTTTTCACATTTTTTTCATGCAATGACTTTGCTCCAGTGGATGACAGAAGTCAGTGTGAAAGTTTTAGGTAAACAGGTAATCCCAGCAAAAATATGAAGSGCAATAAAGCAAATGCTAAGTAATATTTCAAGTTTTTATCCTGATCATCTGAAATTACCCCTCTATCCTGCCCTATCCCAGTGTAACTTAAATTACTTGTTCCACTAAAAAGCACAAAACTTCCAGTAACTCTTCTGTTCTTTTCTTTCTTCTGTAGCACTTGTAACCTTTAGTCCTTTCATTCTTACTTTGGGCTACAAGGGTATAAAACCTGTAATTAACAACTTCTTTATTGCCTCTGCAATAGTAATTGCTGTGTATAGCCTTGAGGTACTAAGAATAAAAAATAATTTCCCTCCCCCTGCCCCTTGCATTTAACTAGCACTCCACAGTTATTATTAGGGTCTTGCCAAAACTTCACCTTTCGCAAGAACCTTGTGATAAAAGTGCAATCCCCACACAGTGACCTCTGCATGTAGAAATCAATACTTATGCTGTAATATTTCCCCTTCTTGCTGTTTTCAGAGCAGCCTCTAAAAACAACCAGGCTGGGAAGAGATTAGATTATCAATTATCATGAAACTGTCTGCAACTTCAAAGGGCTGCAGAGCAAGGGAAACCATAGTTTATCAGGACTGTAAGCGTCCTGCAATTATCTCTCATGTCACCCAGATGTAGAGCAGTAGTTGGGGGAATAACTTGAGTCTGTGGCGAGAGACTGGGTTGGCGGAAAAATATAAAAGCAGCATTTTCTTTGGAACATGAATCATTGGTTTTGGGTCAGATATTGACAATAAGTAGGATCTTGAATGTGTTAACTACGAGCAGCTCAATCCAATATAGTCATGTATCTATGCAGCATGAGCATTTTATTGATAAGCAGACATGGGACAGTTTCTTTTTCCCTGAAACTCCAATTTTTACRTAGGTCAACAGATTGCTAATAGTGTGTCAAAGAATGATGCATTGATAGTCAGTAAAACTGCAAGATGTTTGTTCTCAGTCATTCCCACAAGTATTAAGCCTMTGGGTTTGCACAGGAAAACAGCTTCGCAAGTCAAGTAAAACACAAGTTTGGAAGCAAAGCTCCAGCTACTGACATCACTTCCTGATTCAATGTGGCATTTTTGTTTGGTCTTGTTTTCCAGTGGGATTCATGAGGCTCCAGTTTGACCTGTGATATCTTCAGCCCAGGAACAATGGAAAATTAATGTAATGTTTATTAATACATAGAAAAAGCCTCTGGCTATGCAGAGCACCAAATCAAAACAATTAAAGTAGCAGGTAGTCACAAGTCTGGTTAATGTGCAACTTTCCGTGTCAGGATATGATATACTGAATGAAAATAAGTTCATAAAAGAATTTTACTTAGTTATGTTCCAACTAGCTACCCYTTCATTCCACACATTACTTCAGCCAAATGTTTACCCTTGACCACAACCACACAAGGACAAGAAAATTATGATTAACAAAGCTGGACAATTTTATTAAGCATGAACAGGACTGGCCCTTTAATATGTATAACAAAGATTAGGAAGTGCAATACTAGTGTTTTTAACTCACACAACATGCAAGGATCTCAGTGCACTCCAGAGCAAAGGAAATAATAACAGGAAATTTATATATAATGGGCCTTACTGTTCTGCAGACGTATAGTGACAGGTCCTGCCTCCAAAAATGTGCACAGGTGAAGAACAACAAGAGAGACCCAACCAGCTTGGCATGGGAGAGCAGAGTGAGTAATGTTAGAAGCATTACATTCTTGCTTCCCTTTTGTTCCTTCTCAGTTGTTTCTCTATGATACAGCATAGGGTTTATTGTTGTTACTGACATTTCTTCAGGATTACTTGTCACCCAAGACACTGGATAATGCCTAAACCTAAACCAGACATCAGTCTGTGATTTCCCCCTGTTTGTGGACCAAAAAACCATAATGGTGGAAAGACCTAAACTTCGTTGGAGCCAGGAAGATTAAGACATTATAAACTCTGTGCTGAGTGGAATAKCTGGACTCCTTTGACCTTTTTATGTCTTGTTAAGAGGCAGGCCATGTACCAAATATAGTGACACTTTACATTAAAAATAAAAGTTCTCAGGAGCACATCTGACAAAGAACTAGAATTTAGCTCCTCTCACAAGAAACAAGGATGGAAGGGTAAAACCATTCACAGTGTATATGTTGTTTCTATCTCCAGGTGGCCATTAACCAGGCAATGTAGATTCCTTATGGCCCTCTGAGGACCTGCTGGGCATAGAGCACAATATTTCAAATAAATAGTAAATACAGAGACTATGCCCCATTGCTTCCTAGGGTGTCTGGTATCTATCCCATTACAGGTCTCTGATGGCTTGTTGGAATACTAAGAGGTCAATAGGTTGAAAAATGGGAAAAAATGGGAATAAAATTAATTTTTTTTGTGGACAGTTTTGTGGCTCATCTTTCCACAGCTGTCATTTTGCCACCTGCTGGTTTTTAGCCTACTTCTCTTCAAATAAAGTGGCTGTAGCTGAAAACCTAATCCACTGATTCCTCATACAATTATAGGGATAAATCTAAACCTTGTATATGCTGAGAGCCTATTCTCCTGAGCTGGTCTATATTTGGCCTTTTCTAAAAATATCAGTGGCAAGGAGGGGTACCCCAACTTTGACCACTGCATGGTGAGGACCTGGAAAGATTGCAGAATAATATTTGGTGTGAGCTGTTTTGAGTAGGATTGGACTTCTTGAGTTGCTTGTTATTCTTTATACTTCATATGTCCATCTGCAGAGCAGGGTGCTTCTATGAGAAGAAGTTTTTTTCATATTTGGAAATATGCTTTATCCCCATATGACACTGATACAACCTGAAATTTTTGCTAGTAGCTGAAAAAGAAAGCATTTTCAAATTTATGCTGCATTTAGAGTCAATCTGTAGAGAAGCATTTTTCCTGACTCAGAGATAACTTTCACTTACATGCATACARGCTTTTATACAAATAAAAAAATAAAAATTAAGAAATKCTAAAATTTTAAAGGTGGGCTTCCTACAATTTTATATGACRTTGTATCTAATCTTCAATGATGTCATGGTGCCAGATGAAACAGTTTCTTGGGGGGGAAAAGTGCAGCCAATCAGTTTAACTCATTTAGGAATTAACTTAAATATCTGATTGTCAGATTTAACCTTCGAGATTGTCAATGTTCTTTTGCCAGTGTTAATAGCACACAGACAGCTATCTCACGTGTACTTCAGTTGAGAAAGCTCTTCATAAAATATGGTATATCATACCTGTTGTAAAAATACAGGTTGGCCCTAATTGGGTCAGGCTTCCTTTTTCTACAAGTTTTGCTGAAGGAAGATCTTTTCTAGAAGAAACATGCATGTTCTTGTAATAAAATAAAATGTTTTTTCACACCATCAGCATTGCAGACAGTCAAGGAAATGAGTTCTCTCCTTTTTTATTTGCAATTGACCATTTTGCATGTGCTTTTCACTCTATTTTTTCCCTCAAAAGACAGTCAAAGAGGATGGAAAGGACATGGTAATCTATGGGCAAGTCCTGCTTGTGTTCTGAGCCGGACAGAGCCTCCACCTAATTAGTCTTTAAATGAGTGTCAAGACTGCACCTCTGGGGCAAATCTTGCAATGCCATGCACCTGACTCTAAGTAAGAGTGAAGCAATCTCAGAGACATAAACAAGACTCTTCCGGGGTGAAACTGTACCAGAAGCTGCACTTCCACCTCTAGGGCACATCRGTTATTCTGAAAGAAGCCTCCCAAAATGGAAGATGGCCTAGATGCTAGGACCTCAGCACCAGCTGTATCACTCCACTCATCCACCCTGCGCTCCACAACTTTCTGACATAGAAATTGTCCCCTTCTTTCCCCAGCTTGCCAACACACCGGGTACAGGAGCGAGGGCCAGTCTGGGCAGTGTTGCACAGTTTGTGCTGCACGTGCAAATCAGAGCATAGGGACAATTAAATAACATTTGACATAAACAACATCCCCRTGGAACAAGGACACCTTGATAGCCAAACTCTTATTTATGTAACTGGAGGGTTTTATAAATCACAGGCTTTGGGGGTAAAATCCGTTTGTCAAGCCTCTGCCTGGTGTCTGGCTCAGGGAGGCCCTGATCCATGACCTAACCTCTAGGCACAACCGAAACACAAAAAAAAAGGATTTGCCTGGCCACTGGGTAAATAGAAGAGAAAGATAGCTCCTGCCCTGCAGAACTTACTTCTCCTGGTAATAAGGGAACTGGTCTTTCATATACAAACAGAAAGCTTAGATTTGTTTAAATACCAGGAAAAATATTGACTATCTACATCCACACACTCCCCCTCATTCAATTGTTGCATGATCTGAACTTTTGGCAATGAAATGATCATTTAGCTAGAAGTTTGCTGAAGTCGAAAGGCCCAGACACAAATAAGAAAATGTGTTTGATGTTCTCAACAAACAATGCAGCATAAGCTTTAAAATATAAGCAAATTGGAGCTGGCTGGTAGAAGCAGTCACCTCTTCACTAAAGAGGGGGTAGATATGCCAGTTCACACCTGTTGAAGAAYATATTTTTAAAGTATCTGCCTTAGTACCTTCCTTCTCTGTCGCATGCAGCCATCCCAATGGGCCYGTGCAATTGCAGGGTTTGTGTATTCAGTGAAACCTGAATGCACTCTCTGCAAGTTGTGTCCCTATATATGGGTGTCTGATATTGTTACTGCCCCAGATATCTGTYCATTCACACTATCAAACCCTTAATTTTTTGTCCTTGGAATAATTTCCTGGCTGAGCTGGCTCAAGCCTTCTTCTGAACCTCTAAGTTATATAACAAAAAATTCAGCATCAAGTTGGCGCTTAGGTTTCTCATCTGCCTGCGTAGTCAGTGGATGAACTGCTTATGGGAGTCATCTCTCTTGTCATCTGAAGAGGGAAAACAGAGATTGAATTTAAAAAAAAAAAATCAAAAAAAGCAGACAAACAAACAAAAAGAGGCTCCAACGCAGCATCTGCAGAAGTGAACCCTGACCACATCAGACACTTGTTTTGGGAGTGTTGTCCATGGCAGTATCTCRACCTCCTCAGGCAGGTAGGGTTATGCCTTTGTCCTGGCTTTCACCTATGGACCTAAGCACAAACAGCCCAACAGTGGGATATGGAAAGGATTCAGCCCAAATTCTGCTGGTCTGGGTGAGAGTTCAGCAATCAGCTCTTTATGGAAGTAGGACTCAAAAACAATTGCTAGTGACCTAAAACAAAAGGATGATTTTTAGATTTCCAACGAAAAGAAGTGTACATACTATAGGAGCTGCAAAACTTTTTTTTTCCTTTTAAGCTTTCATTTAGTCAGAARCACTGATGTAAACATCACAGTTCTTTGCATACATTAGTGTAAAGTTCTATAYGTTACAGAATGTAGCAACAAACATCATAATTCCTGCGGGATTAAGCACAGTGAGCACAGAGCAATAAGGGAATAATGTTTATGAGCAGGAAATGCTACCTTGTAGCAGACTAATATATTTACACCTGTTCACTCAAATGTCACATTTACATATATCTATTTTTTAATTATATGTGGGCACTGTAGTACTCAGACTTGTTTACATTGAATGGATCCAGAGTTCTGACTGTTGGTTTTAAATATAAATGGAAGAATAAATCAAATAAATACAGCATGCATGTGTAGCTGGGAAGGCAAGTTGATWAAATTCTTAGTAATACATAATTTCCAAAAATTCGAGGGTTTCATGTGTATGTGTGTGTATCAAAATAAGTTAATCATAATATCCTGCGTTGGGAGAGATCTACAAGGCTTATCAAAGTCCAGTGGCACTGAATTTCAGACCAAGCCCTAGTTAGCAAGACTTGCTTCCATAGACTTCCCTGGGAAAATATCCATTGACATCAGTGGGTCCACGAGATCATATACAAAAACCGAGACTTTTTACCGTGCTGTCCTCTGTCTTCCCCTTCATGAAAAATGTAATGCTGAGCAGAAATGTTGCATTTCTTCTCAGAGCTGACATGAGGACACATAAGAGAAAAAGAATCATGGAAACAGAAAGGAGACCCTTTAGCCAGAAGAAGAGATTACACGTGGTTGACTTTATCTGCTTATCAAGTACCCTTATCAAGGGTACTTATATTTTTATGCAGATTTTGCTCATTACRTTTCAAGTTGCATGGGACAGGAGATATTTGTTGGGATAGGCAGGAGGTGCAATTGGGATGGAAATTTTAATCTAGACTGCCAAAAAATAAGTTGAATGACAACTTCACTGTTCCAGATAGATTCTGCCCTGATGTGTTAGAAGATAAAAGCCACCTGAACYGTCTTCCCCATTCAGCTTCCCACATGCTGTTGCTGCAAGAAAAGCCAGAATGCATTTGTGACAGCGCATGACATTTGTTGCTAGCATTTTAAGAACCATATTCAGAGTAGCAATCTATTTAAAAAAAAAAAAAAAACTGCTGCTAATCTTTATTTAAAAGAATAATGATTTCTGTGCATCTTTAAAAGTTGAAGCCCATCTCATTAGTTTAAAGGAAATACTGAAGCCAGTGTAAGGTTTATTTTAATTCCAAGCCATGTTGGTGTGAACATTATCAATTGATCTARGATTTAAGTGACCTGTCTGGAATGCTTGACAAACAAATTTTTCTCATGAATTATACATATTACTGAAAACCATACTTAATGGGAGACTGGGAAGAGGGCAGGTATTTCCATCACCTAGGGGTGAAAGCCTTGCAAATTAACAAGAAGACGGTTCATTGAAGCAGGTAATGGATTAGTCTGTGAAAACAAGAAATCTTTGTGGGAATGACTGTGATTATTCATATAGTCTGTTTGCTAATTATTGCTAGTATGAACATTATTTTAACTGCTTTTAAGAACCTTGGAAATTATGTGGCTTGTCAACAGTGTTGTGGAACACTGCAATATAGAAGAGTTATAAACAGTATGCACTCATTCACAGGAAAACTTTGCATTTGATCATGGAATCAAAAAATGCAGACCATATTTATTCTTACCTAATGAACATGTGTCTGCCTTGCAAGAGGAAATAATAACAGAGGGAAAAGGGGTTTTAAAGAAATGGGAGGTRTGATACGTCAGCAAGAGTAGTGGTGCTAGAGCTGCACAGCTACCCAGCTAACATGAGGCAGAGCATACCATGGTCTGACTAGATAAGGTGGGAAGAAACTAATCCTGCCGTGCTCATTCCTGCATTCAAATTCCAAGACTAATAATGCCTAAACATACATGTGGTTAGAGAAGTCAGTGCCATTTGAGAAAAGCTAAATCTTCTTAAGAACTACATAGCCCAATATATGTATGTATTTTATCAAAGTAATTTTCCATTAAAGTGATTTCTTTTTTTTCCTTTGTACCTGTTAGCATCCAGTATTCAGCAATAACTTTGACATGGGCATTTTGTGGGGTTCTGCTTTTTCCAGTTTTGTCACTGTTCCTATCAGAATTCCCATCTGTGTTCCTTTYCCATTTCATCTACAAATTTCAACTGCTTCAGGAGATTTTAAGTTTTGCAGCATCATTCACTACATCCTCTGCCACTATAATTTGCCTTTTGTAAGGACACTGTATAATTAACCTTAAAATTACCTATCACTACAGTGTCTTCAACTTCTGGCAGAACTTCAGTCTCAATTGTCTTTATTTCCTAGAATTAACATTTTAAAGCCAGAATGACCTAACTAAAGCTTTCTCTAGTCTTCTACATAATACTGGCCTTCAGATTTCACTCATTTTCCATTTAAGTTCCATATTTTTCCAGTTTTAAGTTCCATACTTTTCCAGTGTTTTTTTTTCCAGTTGCTGTCCTGCATGTGAGTTTAAAGCTGTGTAGAGTGAGATTCATACAACAGGTTCATATGCTGTGGGCTAGACCTGAAAATTATTTATAAAAATGTAATAAAAAGGGAATGGCATATTTCTGACATTTTTCTGTTATCTTTAAATCTTCCCAAAGCAGATTGCATGAAACAAGTGCTGTTTGCACGTATTTGTTTCCCCAAAGGAAGATTGGGTGACTTACCCACCAGCAGAGGTCCATGCAGAGGACATCTGAAGTTAAACAAAGATCACACTCAGTTTGGATTTAAGGCCTTCAAGAGAGGAGAAAACCTCGAATTCCTTTAGACACTAAATATAGMAGTAGATAAAAATTTGCATGAAATTTCTAGTCTGAATCTACTTAAATTTCCAATCTAAACCTGCCTCAATAGTGAAATCTTTTTCATTATTGGTATTTCTCTCCATGCTCAACTTCATTTTTACTGTGCAAAGCTGTGGGTTTATTCTGTCTTTAACTGATGCTGGAACGGTGTTTACTTTTAGAAAGACAAGACATTTATATGTAGACTCCTGCATGTTCTCAGACTGGAAGAACTTTTTCCTTTCCTGAGACTCTATGTTCAGCCTGGAGGAGTAATCACAGGATGCACRGTAAGGTTTTATTTCTTCTTCCTTTCCTTCCTAGGTATTTCATAAACAGGTCATATTTATTTATCTAAAGTGACTGTGATAGTAAATCTATTGAGAAGCATCTTGGTGCTAATTTCCTTGGTGTAATTTCAGGTTTAACTTCTCAGTACCCATGGCAAGGTTGTGTTGGAGGCACTGGGGGCTTACACAGAAAGAGAAATTACTTTTAGGTCAGTAYCTATGACACACTCCAAGGTCATCTGGCAGCAGATGGAAACACTGGTCCTTGTGGAATAAAATAGCCAAGATTGGCTTTCACCAAAACCAGCCACCGGAATCAAAGTTGTATGTGATATTTTGACTGACTTTCAGGGACACAGTGTAAGTAACTCTCTTTGCCAGAAGACTGAGTTTTTTTAACAAGGTGACTGAATTATGAAATAAGGAATGGATGGTCATAGAATCTCAGAATGTTTTGGTTTGGAATGGATTTTGAAGATCACCTGCTTCTAACACCCCCCACCACGGGCAGCGGTACCTCCCAATAGACCAAGTTGCTCAAAATCCCGTCCAACTTRGCCTTGAACACTGAGGGATGAGGCATACACAACTTCTCTGGGCAATATGCTTCTCTATTTTTTAGTTTATACCAGGTATAACCTCTTACTTATTAGCCTTCCACTGTCTCTCAGCTGTGTTTCTAATAATTGGTTAGATTTTGAAAATTGTCATGTCAYAATTATTGTGTTCAAGAAGCTTTAATATGCTCTTATCAGTAGCCATGCAGATCAGATCACAGAAGATATTTCACATACTGAACTTGCTTAAATGAAAGCAATGGCAAAATAATTTGTAGAAACTATTTATCTRTATATATGGTTCACTTGATTTCAGGTCTTCTGAAGATGTTATTGCAAATTATACTTTTTGGTAGTAGATATTTCACTATCCAAAGCTAGTTAAGTTTTCTTTTGTATAGACACTACATTTATTTTACCTAGGGTATACACCAGTGACRTAAAGCTTGAGAAGACATTGCAGATGGAAGGGAAAATAACATGTTTCTGGAAATAAGTAATAGAAATTTTATGATAGACATAATGAGCTGAAATGTTATTAAACACCCAGACAAGTTTCATTTAAAATATTTTTGCTACAGATAGTCTTTCAGTTATGGATACTCATATTAATTATTGTAAACTACCTGAATTAATATTGTGTCATATTGATACAGTCAGAAATTATATTGCTTGCCCAGTTGTAAGCTAACTTTTTCTGCTTCCAAGAATATTAGAAAATGGAGAAAAGAAGCATGTGATATAACCTGATTTGCACCATCCTCCACTGAAAAAGCTTCCTAATATAGTTTTTAAAATCTTATTGTGAAAGCCTRACATAAAAGTTCTTATGAGCTTATAAATATCTGAATTCTCTCCTCACGGGTATATAGGAAACCTCAAGTTTATTTTGTCAAGGGTCTTTTTATCATTGATTGCGTAGGCTGCCAGGGTTCCTGCATGCCACTAGCTTTTTAGATAATATTCAGTATTTTCATTGTAATTCTCTGGTTGTAGTCATTCATTTACAAAGCTTACTTGGTCTGGGCTAATAATCTTACAGATCATGTCCTGCAGGCTGTCTGCTAGATTTTTTGCCAGAAGTTGAAAATTCCAATTAATTATCAACACGGACAAAACTTCCTGAAGGCTTTGAGAACCTTACCCAAAATCTTATCTCACCATTCCCACTTTCTTGATCACCATGAATTATGTATATTATTCAGCTGACCATATAATGTGTAAATTCAGCCTTCATAACTTATATTCATCCCTAAAATCTGTTAATTAAGTCTGCAACAATCAGAACTTGATGTCTTGGGGCTGCTAATCTTTTGTTTCCCAAAAAATACAACTCTGAGAACTGCTTGCTTACCTCTATTCTGTATCTAAGCATAAATGTATTAATATTGCAGGAAAAACAACCAATGCACTCTGTTAATAATATAATATATTGCTTGCCACCATCCATATGGTAAGTTTTTACCAAGTGCCTAATTAGTTCTGAGTCTGGTAACATACACTTAGCAGTCATCACTCTGAATCCTCAAGAAACATCCTGGGCAGGCAGCCAGTCTGGTTTCTGCAACTGATCAGACCATTCAGTTCTCCTCAGGCACACCAGTCCCATCAGTAGAGATCCATAACCATTCCACTGCAAATCCAGTCCCTCTCCATCCAGTGCCATCAAGCATCATCCCAAAGTGCTTTGTCCCACAATGAGTATCTGGAGACTGCAGGTCCTTTWCTATAAGTGAAAACTATTCCTGGAAGCCTCCAATCAGTTTGAAGAGCCCATTGTCTGTTTGCTGTTGGTGATTCCTTAACCACTGGTCATGTTTTCTACAGAAAATCGAGATSTGATTTAAAAGAGAAAAATAAAAGTCTTGATCTATGCCTAGAGTAAGCACAGAATCCAGTAACAATTGGAAACTATATCTTAAGATTTCTAACTTCCTTCCAAGAAAATAATTAAAGATTTGTGGATGGGACAGGAAAAAAATAATTTATGAATTTTGAAAGGTGTCTCAATCTAAATGTTAGAAAGAAGGAAAATGGAACATGGTGTGGTCGAGTTGACTAGGTAGTATAAATTATTCTTTGCTAAATCATCCTCTGTTCCTGCATGGACCAAAAATAGGGGATTGTCAACTTTACTTTTAGGGACATCTACTCAGATAACCAGAAGTCATAATTAACAGGCACATCAGTAAGAGCATTGGTTCTGTGATGCTTAGCAATCACACAAACAAAGCACATTTAGGSAGAACTCTTCTGCAAAAGCATCTGCCATTTTCCATATACATATGCAATAGGGAGAAAAATAAGTCCCAGCACCATTCATGGTGTGTAATARGAAAGAACACAAGTGTGGATATTTTCAGAGCAATCTAATGTAAATCTAATGTGCATCCATGTAATGTAATTACATCACCTTTATGTTTTCCAGCTTAAAGGTTCATACAGTAGATTCTGTTAAAATTCCTCCTTCTGTGTTTTGTTTCTTTTCCAATCTTCACTTTTCCCTCCTGCACAGTCATTTCTGTCTTCACCCTAATTTTTTCTATGCATTTTATTAATCTCTCCTACTTCTTAGACACCGTTTCTTCAGCTGCATGGTAATTTATTGAGTTTCAGGTTAGAAAGCTTCAGTGTCAGAGCAGATTTGAAATTAAACAAAATCAGTTTTTCCTCTCTTAAGCTACATTAATAATAATTAATAGGTAATTAGTAATAACTAATGGATGCTATGTGAATTATGTAATGGGCTTYTCACCACTATATGAATACAAACAAAATAGTTTTTAAAGGCAGATGTACAATGAATTTCCCAGTTTTCCCAGTTGGAGGGGTAAAGAAGTTTAAAACCTATACTGATTTTAAAGATTGCAGACCAGCCGAGTTTCAGAACAYCTGATTGAGTCACTGACTTCTTGCAATACTCAGAGTAGAAAGAGGAATGAGCGATTCAGTGTTTGGTCTCCAAAGCTGTGTTAGTTCATCTCTGCTCATGATGGAAAGGGTTGCAGCAATCAGGCACCTACAGCCTGTGCCTCACTGAGCACAATGACTGCCCTCCTCAGTGCCTCAGCTTTCACCTGGCCTGAAAGTGGTGAATGGCACTTCTTTGACTCCCTGACACTTCAGCAACATTCTRAGGACATAACCCTTCGGAGGGTATGAAAGCAAGGTGGTTTCAGAAGGGTCTTTTACATTTGAGTAAGAAAAGGAGGTTCAAGTCAGTAAGATTTATTACAATTTCTCCATAGTTTATATCACTTTGAATTGTAGGCAGGAAATAGAACTGTTCTCACAAACTGGAGCAATAATTGCTTTGTTAAAGGTTGCCCAGATGGGACACAGATCTTCAGAACTGCTTTAAAGTSTAGTGAGAGATACAATTATCTTGCTTTTTTTTCAAGTGAGTCTGAAGTTGCTTAAAGACATTGGACTCTCTGGAATAAAATTTTAAGTTTCTTTCAATTAGATGTGTGCTCTTTTAGCTTGTAAGAGGGTGGTGGTTTTTTTCTCCAAAAGTCAGAAATAATCCAGAAGTACCAACAACTTCACTGCAGAACAGGTCACCACTTTTCCATACTTTCCGGGTGAGGAGATCTGGGCAGCAGGATATTTTCATTGCAACCCTGGTTGAGCTCCTTTTAGGGCCCACAAACCTATACTTTSTTATATTCCACTGTTAGTGCTTTAACTTACTTAACCTAAGCAATCTACACATCACAGTAGTTCTCTCTRTCACAAAATTTGTAGCAATTAAAAGATTTTTAAATTGGTGTAGCAGTTCCTGGTCTTGTATGCTGGGGAGTCATTAATTGCTGTKGTTATTCTGGAGAAATGGAATTTCTGCATTATTTCCTTTTTTCTGTGCTTTGATGAAATCCCATCACCTGGTAATTGTGTCACAGATGCAGCCAAATGGACTCTTGCTTTTTCACTTCTAAATTTATGCAGTTTGGTCTCATGTTTAATCAGCTGAATCACAGTGCTAGCCTCTAATACTTATTCTGATTGTCATTACTGTTATTGTCACTATCTGATCAGATTTAGGGAGCCATATGTAGTCAGAATTCCTGCTTTTACTTCCTTTTTATACATATAATGGAGAAATCCCTCCCCTTTGGATACCTGCGTTCTCAGCTGCAGAGAATTTTGAAATATGAACTTAAAGCTATTAGAAATCTTTGTTTTATTAACAAGATACTTTTTCCCTGCTCTTTTTTTCCCTCCTAAAGTGAATGATTATGAATTGCAATAACTGTATTCCAAGAATGTTTTACTCTGTCAAAATGGAGAGCTCTCCCCCAGGGCCACATTAGTATCTTTTTCTGTCTAGGAATGCAGCTGTTCCAGGGCAGGCTCTGAGTAATGTCTCTAATCGGCAGATATGCAGAGTGCTTAAGCTAATTATGTAATAAGGGAATCACTCCTAAAATTTTATAAACGTTAATATAGACATTTAACTTCAATTTCTTTGAAAGTTGAACAGGAAATGAGAATTCTTGTGGTACTAGCACCAAATGCTCATTTTTATACTGAGGTTTTAAAATGTCAGGTATTGCAGCTCTAATGCTGTATTCAAACTGCAAATTACTCTCTTTGGCATTGAAATATTGCTGCAATTAAACCTGCAGTAAAGTATTAAAAGAAAAAAAAATATCTTGCATCTGATTGCCTTCACACAAAACTACATGGATCTTCATTGATCTTGAAAGATGGCCCCTGAGATCTGAGTTTTAATTTTTCATACAAATATACTCTCTTCCATAGGTCTTGGGGAAGAAATAAAAGAATTCTGATGTAAGCAGTTCCACATGAAGGTTAACATTGTGTCACCTATCTGAGGCAGCTTCTTTAACACAGTTTGCAATCTCCACATCAGCCCTTACTCATTTATCTAGGTATATGTCTTTGTTTCCWCATTTGTATAACCCAGCAAACCATTCATTTCAATGACAGTCTCTATGTCCAGCAAAGCCAATGCCAGCCGGCTCCAGACAGACCCACTGCTGGCCAAGGCTGGGCCAATCAGAAGTGGTTGTAATGCCTCTGTGATAACATATTTTAGAAAAAAAAAAAGTTATTGTGCAGATGAAATTGAGGCCAGAGAACAGCAGAGTGAAAAGGAACAACTGTGCAGAGCCCCAGGCTAGCGGAGAAGGAGAGGGCAGAGATGCTCCAGGTGTTGCCTTCTCTGGTCCTAAAATTATGAGCCAGACACCATTAAAGGGATAAAAGGATTTTACMTCGGTATTTGTTAAGGATCCTTCTGGTGCACTGCTCATCTAGGTGGAAAAGACACCCAAAATGCACACTGCGTGTAACGYGTATACAATTTTTATAGACCTTGTAAGTTAGCTATCTCACAAGGATCCCCCAGTATGAAGTTTAATAAAATTACCTGATACCCCCTTAACTCTAAAGAACTCCCCCTCAGATGAGGCTTGACCCTAGCTTACAAAACATGTTCTGGAGAGAAAATTTCAAACAAGGTTGAAACCTCGGTTTCTTAAGATGATAGCATAGGCCTTTCCAGCTTCCTACTGAGAAGCCTTTGGGATGTTTGGTCACCCTGCCTGGCAGAACCCCAGAACTTACACTAAGATATCAAACTACAAAATTTGCAAGTATGTAGGCTAAGGATACAGAGAATATGTGAGAGGTATATAAAAAGAAGGAGGCAAAAGATCATCAAGCATCACAGGCACCAGAGCGGAGATTCCCCTGCAGCGCGTGGGGAAGACCATGGGGAGGCAGCTGCAACCCTGCAGGCTATGGAGGAGCACAGGGATAAAGAAATCAACCTGCAGCTCAAGGAGGGGAGACTCTGCCAGAGCAGGCGGGTRTCTGAGAGCTGACATGGAAAACCCACTCTGGAGTAGGGGAACCTGTGGAGAGAGGAGCTGTTTCTGGAGCAGTTTCCTGGTAACATTTRTGGGGAACCCACAGTRGAGCAGGCTGTGCCTGRAGGACTGCACCCTGTGGAACAGGGACCGTCMTCACAGCAGTTCATGGGAAACTGTGCCCATGGGATGGACACATGTTGGAGAATGTGGTAAAGTCCTGTCTCCTGTGGGAGGGTTCCCACGCTGGACAGGAGAAAGACTGTCTCTGAGCAGCARAGCGGACAATATATGATGAACTGACCTTAACCCCCATTTCCCACCTCCCTATTGCCACAGGGAGGCCAGAAGTAGCGCTTGGGAAGGAGGGAACGGTGGGGAAAGGTGGGATTTTTAAAGACTTATTTTACTTCTCATGATCTTGCTCTGATTTTTTAGTAATAAATTGAAATAATATCCCCAATGTGAGTCTGTGTTGCCTGTAATTGTAATGTGAGTGATCTCTCCCTGTCCTTATCTCAGCCCACTAATCCTTTGTTATATTTTCCCTCTCTTGTCCACTTGAGAGGGGGAATGATAAAGCAACTTTGGTAGGCACTGGGTATCCAGCCAGGATCAACCTACCACACTTGCCAAGACAGGGATTGTGTTAGAACTACTTGCTAGATTCCACAATAACTACATACTACATACAAAGCCTGAAATGTTAAACAGATCAGTGCTTATTAAATATTAAGTATTAAGTATTAAGTATTAAGTATTAAGTATTAAGTATTAAGTATTAAGTATTATTCATAAGGTGCTTAAAAATGCAGAGAGGACTACGGACACAACAAGCAAAGTCCCAGACTCAACATTTCCAGTTCTAGTCCCTTCCAAGCCTTTCTTGTCAGTTTTGGGGAACTGTCTGTGAACAGTTCATCTGTGCAGGTCCATGTTTTGGATTTTCACAAAGCAGAATATTTTCATAATATTTATAATTTTCTTWATAAACAGAACATTTTCACAGACCAGAACATTTGATTTATGGATTTCAAAGACTAAGTTTATGTTCCTAAACTTGAATACAATTTCACAAAAATTACTAAAATGCATCTATCCTTAATGAAAATGCATAGATCCTATCTTTAAGGCTGAACCTATCAGTCCACAGCTTTCAAAGGAGAATGAGACAAAAACTGTGAACCAAGCCTTATATCTTAAGACAAAGTAAATATGTTATTTACTAGCTAGAAAGTTCAAGAAAGATCTTGTACTATGGTATATTCTGGATGGGATTTAACAAGTAGATTTTCAGTTGAACTCTCAAGACTTGACCCACTGTCCTGTTAGCAAAATTTCTGCTTATGCTAACAATCTTGGATCTACTATTCAAATAACTGATTTAATTTCTATTAACAGACAGAAAAATTTTCACWGAAAAATTAAATTAAAGCTGTGGGAGGCATCAGGGAGAGCACATGATGGATGCTGGCTTGCTACATTGTTTGTTTCCCCATTATTCCTTGAGATGGTGCAGCTTGTGTTTCAGCTCTAAATATTACAAACACAGCTGGGTGTATATTCTAAACACAGTAGGATGTTACTGTGGTATTACCACTGACCCAGGTTCAGTCAGAAGTCCTAGAAACTACCAGATGGACAGGATGAATGTCAACATGCTCATATTCATTGCAGTCATGAAGAGAATAGAAGAAGTGAGAGTTTTTGTGTTGAAATTCCCTCATACACYGACATGGTTACTAGAGGAGGAAGGATTCCCGTTTTCTTATCTTAGTGTGGAACACCTGGTCATACAATTTGAGGTTTGAAGATCCTTTTCAGTGACATGTTCCAGTGTCCCTGGAACAGGGACAGTGCTGAGGACCAGGCAGAGACACAGGCTCAGCCAGAGGCTGATGGCTTTGTATCCATTTTGCTACAACTAGCCAGCACTTCCTCCATTCCAGCATACTAGAAGGTATTGCTGCTTTTGGTATTCTGTATCAAGGACTTCTGGGAGTCTCAATCTCCAGTGGAACTGGGCTCCACACTGACAGTCCCAATCTGTAGCTCCCCATTCATATTTCTGTGAGTTATTCCTGAAACGTAGACTCATAAAATAAATGCAGATGCTGTTTCTTGCTTAGTGTCCTGAACTGCTGTGTTWAACAAATCTTTGATCATTACAGAATACAGCTTTTGGAACACTCATATACTCATGCATATGAGTGCATATGCTTCTCACCTGTCTAAAGGGCCTGAGTCTTCCTTTGAGTGGATCTGTCCTTCATATCAGCATCTTTGTGTTTCATTACATAAATGACAAAAGGGACCATTATTGTCATTTTCTGGCCGAAGTTTTATGCCCCTCTCGTGTGAAGATCTTGGATCCACCAATAGAATGGAGAGAAGCTGCCCAAATCTATCAGTCTAGGATGCTTTCAGTGTCCCAGCTTGTTGCATTACTTTGGTTTGTAGATTTTCTCTCAACTCATTGAATGGGTGTACACAGATTAACYCCACTTATACTAAAAAATTGATCTTCACCACAGCAAACACAGTATCCTTGATGTATGAACAGCATCTTTTTCCTTCAGAAACCTCCCCATACCTTTTGCACATCATGAGCTTCCTCTGTAACATCTTCCATTTGGATCAGTAACACCTCACACTATTTCTTTGACTAACATTTGGCATCTGGTGAGATAATGTGAACTCCAGAAAGGTTAAGTGACTCAACCAAAGTCATGTCATAAGTTAGTGGCAGTCTGTCAGAGTCAGGAAAGGGATTTAGATGTCTTAAATGATTTGACTCAGTATTGAAGACATTCTGGATCAGGATGTTCTGAGAAACATTACACATGGATCAACACAGCTTTAGGCAAATGGTAGGAATATTTATCTATCAGTGATGTCTTTTATTATTTAAACAATAAAGCAAATACAGCGGTCTTCTTAAATAATTTCCCAAAKACAGCAGTGACAGAAAACTCCAGTATTGGAGTTGCATTTACCAAAATTTCAACTCATCAGAAACTAATCAAAATCAAATTAAATTTCTTGTAGAGGAGACCAAAACAGAAAGACTATGCACAAAATATGTTAAGGGTTACAACCTTGGACAAGTTCTTTGCACAAATCCAAGCCTCTGTTCCATTTCTACATTACTAAATTAACATGAAATGCCACAAACTTCAAACGATAATGTCAATTGTCTTTAGCCATTTCTTTTATCAAAAAATAAGTCTTTATGGATTTCATATGTCGACTAAGCCAAAGGCATGGTCAGCACAGAAATGTTTACAGATGGCAGAGCTCTTGTTTTTTTTAAAAAAAAGATCAAAAGGACTTTGAGAATATACAAACCCTGGTGGTTAATACAAACTCATAAACAAATAAATAAACTAGCATGATGTTTGCCTATGGCCAAACTATTTGTGCAACTGACTGAGGCTCTGCTATCAGACCACCTTTGTTTTGAAACCCTCAGTTTGAGCCCCCCTCACCACCAGGACAGTACTCCTTAGATAAGGTTCTGTTGATACCAGCTCCATTTTTAGGGATTTATAACTTGGCTGTAAAACTTCATCTGAGGGTTAGRCTTGGCAGACAAGGTCTCAGCCTGACAGCAGTGTTTTTATTACATTATTTTAAAATGAAGTGGCTCTTTTTAACCTTAAGGAAAATGCAAGATGCATGTAAGTTAACCARTTTCAGGAGGTATTTGGCTGCTGCTATAACTCAAAACTCCTGGAGGGGAGTGTATTTCCTTTTTTTTCCCCTTGAAGATTGTGTATGCATCTATGTGAGTTTCATAAAAGACACCACACTGACAACTATGGACACAGAACTATGTGAATACCCACAGACAGCCTTCATGCAGACTAAAATTACTTATAAAGTTCAAAGCAATTAAACTTCACCTACTTTGTTTAAGCAAACAAAATCAATTTGAATTCACACTGAAAAGATTTATAGTTGATTGTCTGAGAAGCACCTATAAAAAAAGCAGTTTGAGGTGCTCGTGAAGAGTGAAAAGCAGTGGACAGATGGAAGGATATATAGTCTAAGACCTGCTCAGAAGAAAAGTATTCTCTGCCCCACAAAGAGATAATAACATAGCACTCAGCAAATAGGCAAGGTGTGAGTTCAGCCGTCCAGTTCAGCTCAAACAGAAGGTTCTAGAGGCTGTAACTATCAGTGTTTAAAATACAGATGCATTATTGCATATTCAARCTGCCCCTGTCAAAGTAATCAAGTTTTGTAACACATCCTGTGAAAGAATCTAATGGGTTATTGGAATAATGTACAGCTTTATTTACTTTTTGTCATGGACTGAACCTTGAGATGCCTATTCAAGAAGAGTTTCCTGTTGTTTACTGTTGGGGTTTYTCTAGTTTTTTCACATTTTTGGATGTCTGGCCTGAGACACTGTCACTTAACTTCATTTTTACCAGAGAGTGGTAGAGTGACTGGTCAATAAATCAGGTACTTCTTCAGTGTGCTAAGTTGAATGCCTGCAAACTGAGATACATTCCTCAATCTCTGCTGAAAATACAGCTGTGAAAGGTCATTCAGTAAGAAGCACTCTGTGGCCACTTGGATCAGCCTTAAGAACCTGAAGGCAATGTGTGAAAGAACTTCTTTGTCAAAAAATAAATGCAATACATATAAATTATACAATTAAAGAAGAAAGGTAGCGCTTTGCATCATGTTTCCTGGCTACGCATAAGACCAAGGACATCATTTACATACACCCAGATGAGTGTTTTGGACATTTCCAGAGTGTGTGCCAAGGCATGAGTGAAACACAAACCACACCTTTCCAYCCCCAGATTTGCTTAGCTCCCTGCATAGACAGYCRCATCTTTTCCAGCAGGTTAAGTACRGGYACTGACAACCAGGTGTCCTGCAAATTGAACATCAAGCTTCAATCGAGCCTAAAACTGCCTATCAACCCAACAATTTGGTTTAGTATCTGATAAATATCTTGAAATTTGACAAACACATCAACTCAGTAACTGCTCASCTTTAGCTTAAAAATACCAGTATCTTAAATGTGGGTCTCACTTGTGGTTGATGCAGGAATATCCATAAAGGGAGAGAAAAAGGAACAAAGGCAGAGTTATAAATAAAAGGAAAGAAATAGAAACATAATCAGACAGAGAATTTCTGTCTGTTGGAGGATGAGAGGAGGTCAAGAGAGAACTGAAAGTAAACAGAGTGTGCTTGGGCAGTACGGTGTGGGGTGTGTGCTCCTAACCCATGAGTGTTTATGAGGAGTTATGAGGAACTCTTATGAAAAGACAGTCACAAGGAGGGATGGAGCAAAGCCCACTGTTATGAGAGGATAATGAAAAAATATGAGAAAGAATGYGGTTAACATTTTCAGGAAGTCTGGAAAACAGAAGGGGAAATATTGTGGGATGGATGAAGCACTTCATGGCATCCAGAGATGCTCAAGCCCAGGCTGGATGGGGCTCTGACTAACCTGGTCTGGTGGAAGGTGTCCCTGYCTGTGGCAAGTAGGTTGGAACTAGATGATCTTTAAGGTCCCTTCGAACCCTGACCATTCTATGATTCTACAATTCAGTGATTCTATGACATGTTTGTTCTGAGCCTGCCCAGAAGTGATACTGCGCTTAGTGGTGTTTAGTTTACTACAATTGCATAAAAAGTAATGTTAACCAAAAAAGCACTACAAGTTGTGCATTTCTGGGGACTTGTTGTCTGCTGAGGATGCAGACTACCTCGCATCAGCTGAGTGCTTGTAAGAGCAGCTCTAAATGATGGCAGTCTGCTAAGGAGACCATTGTTTTGTCTTTAAAACAGGATGTGCAAATCTCAGCTACAGTGGCTGTGTCATCCATACCCACCCACTGCCTACTCTGCCACRTGCTCTGGGCTTGCTCTTGTTCCCAGTGAAGCTTGTTTGAAAACTGACAATTATTTCAGAAGGCATGACATAAATTTCTCTGCTCTCTACGTGGCAGCAGAATAGAACCCAAAAGAAACACTTACTACAAGTCAATTGCCCAAGCCAGACCATCCACGAGGGTCTCATCCARCCAGACTGCCCAGCTTTTCATGAACAACAATATGGTTTTAAGTCTGCTGTGTGCATCAAGGAACCACCTGGCTCACCTTCAGCACTTTCTATCTCTTCTTTTTGTCCTTTACAGCTATGAGAAGAATACACAAACAAGCAATATTGTAAAAAGTGGAAAACCTCAAACACAGAAATTCCAGTCTTCATCCTAAAACTGATAAAGATGTTGCAAAATGGTCTATGATGTGTACATAATTTAGCAGCACCTCCTCSTTTTTCTCAGGAGGTGAGAAATCTCAAAACCTCCTTCCATTTTCTCTCCCTCCAGCAGTCAAGCACCAGGGGCTATAGAATTAAATCCCAAACGATGGCCTGCAGGTCCAAATAATGTCAGCTTGGCTCTGTCCTTTAACAAAAGACAAAGCAGCCTCTTAAAATAGGAACTCCAACAGTATTTGTATGAACACTTTAATAAGATTTTAACTGCTGTTATTATTAAAAGGTCTGTGATTAAAAAAAATAACAACATAATAGAGTAAAAGGGAAAAGGAAGCAACTGTTGGGGGGGGGGGGGGGGGGAATTGCAGAAAAGTACTAATGAAGCTCCAAAGTGCAATACCTTAAGCAGAATAGCTTAGGAATCTGCCATGAAAATGGTGCCCAAATCTGTTCTTAATGCAGGGATGTTATAGTGTTTCAATGCTAATATGCATGTGCTGGCCGTGAACTTCTTAAAACAAAACTAAAACAACCACTACACCCTCTCCTCAGCTATCCTGATTTAAAGGAAAATCAAACTAAGCACCCAGACAGCATAGGAATACTCCAAAATCCTGCCTCATGTGGATCTTGAGGAGGCTAAGACCTCAGGATTTACCACTGTACATAGAGGAGCCGAGCTTAGGCTCACTGCCATAATTGTGCCTGCCTCATTCATTTTTTTCAATGAGTTTCAGCACATAGTTAGTAACGGTTAATTTTGATGAACCAGAGCCTCTGTGACCCTCCAGTCTCTTGAGCAAAGTCACATGTAGATGATATTGTCAAGCATAGATTTTAATATATAAAAAGAAATAACAGGAGCCAGACTGTCAGAGCCTTGCCTGCTAAGTTTTAACTAGATGGTGTCATCTGCAGTTCGATCCAGTCGACAGCATAAAATCCTTTGAAGATAAGAAAAAAATGGGTTGGATCTGTCTGTTAGGAGACCATTTGTGGAACTATTGTTGTTTGTATTGTGCTAAGGTGAAAGGACTCCAGYACAGGAATAACCATTACATGAACACTGATTTACTTGCAGAGGGCTAAGGACAATAAGTTTGATTCTCCATTTCAGGACAACTTAAGAGTAACACCAAAGTCAATAAACGTCCATCAGGAAAACAGAAGTTTGACTAAGAAGAGAATTACATTTAATGAGAAAACCCACCGTCTTATTTAAATGTTATTATCTCCACTGTTCCTATTTATCAATAGTATCAGCRATAGATAAAAGCATGGAACTTGCATAGCTGCAAGAGCTATTCTATGCTGAACACATAATAAAGGTTTTCAGCAACAAGGGAAAAAAAGTACTGAAAAGTAATTCTCACTCCAACAGTAATGAAAAAAGCAAGATGTCTTTGAAAAAACTGCAGAGGAGCTACACTGTATAGGTTAATATGTTACGACACTTTGATTCACTGCCCACCTGTGTTCACTGGAGCTTGTTAACTGCTTTATTTTTATCATGTGTAACTGTCAGTGTGGCATCCATCTATCCTTCAYTTTGTATGGCATTTCTGCAAGATGAGAACTAATCAAAATATGTTTCTACAATTCAAAATTTTGCTTTCCTTCAAATGCACAAAACCAAAACRATGCAGGCTCTACAGAACAAAGAGAAGGGAATGATGCATTTTCTACCTCCACTGGAGTCTATTTCTACTCTCCTATCCTGTTCACTACTTATGTCTAKCATCTTCTCTTTTTGTGTGTATAACTCCTACTGACATTAATGGGAGGCTTGCCCATGTAAGGAGAGAGGAAAATCAAACCTTCAACATGTTTTYACTTTGACAACTAAATCCCAGGTCCAAGAAATTCTACACTTAATGTCAACATGTTCTAACATCCCATTTAAAAAAAAAAAAAACACACATTATTTATCTATCTACTTCCCCTATTATACAAACAGATCTCTTACATGCATCTGATATTAACTTATATACTGCAGAAATATATAAAAACTGATGTAGATTACTGTGGAAGCTTTACTGGAAAAAGTTTGCTTCTTAATTTAAATCCTCTCCCTAAAATTGGTGACTCTAATGAAGAAAAGAAAAAAAATATTTTAGTGAAGATGTCTGTAGAAATAAAGGTTACAGAGTTAGGTTCGCTATTGAAAAAAACAACTTTTTAGACCAAAATAGTCCAAAGCAGCCATGCTACAGTCATGCCCCCAGCAGCAGACAGTTAGCAGGTAACTTGTACAGTGCTGGGAGATTTCCAGCAGAACCTCCCTTTACCTGGAGTGCTCAGGAAGTGTGGTTTTAATTGAGATTGTGACACGAACTAATCTTGGGAACTTTCAGGTCTCCTTTTTACTAATCTGGCACCACTGTTTTTGGATCCTCTAACAAAAAGAGATAAAGTTACTGTGTGCTTATGGGGCCTTTGGGGACAGCAGGATGTTCTCACTTGTTTTGCTAAAGGAAAATAATGGCACTCTACACCCAGGTATTCTTTTACATGGTCGTGGTGTTAATGTCTATACATGTTATCACAAAAATAAATGGCAGAAAGMAAAGACCTAATTTCTTCTTTCAAATTCACGCTTGTCAAGGTAATCCTGTCAAATCTAGAACAGCCCATCTTCCTAAGGCACCATGAACTCACAYCTAGGAATGAAATTCTCCTATGCTAGACCCCAAACTGAGATAATTAAACAACATTTGTATTTGATTTGTCCTGTGACGTTACAGATCTCATCTTTACTCCTTGTTATTTTGTAGGTATATGAAGAATATGAGGGCCACCTTTTAAAATGTCTGAGACATCTGATGGAGAGAAACCCAGTTTATCTGTCATTCTCTTCCTGTTGTTAGTCTTCAGTAACATCAAGTCTGCAGTGAAACCAGGCTACAATCAAATTTCTGAGGCTAGACACTAAAACACAGTAATGATCCTCGCTAAACTCTATGTTCTGACACCTGTGAACTGCACCCTTACAGAGCTTGCTAGAACTGCAGATCCACATCCTTACCTCCAGATTAATACAAATTATTGATATTATTAATACCCTTCCTTCAGATAACCTGCAAGAATCAGAGTAMGAAAACAATTTATGTGGCAGCGTGATCTAGGCTGCTGCTCTATTGCAAGACTTCTTGCATGTCATCCACATGAAAGTCAGTTGGTAACAGATCATCCATATTCAAAGACACCACAATGGATTAATAAAGAGCATAAGGCAGAATGGAAGTGTAGAGACTGATTTCTGCTCACCAAGCTAAATGACTTAGAGCTCCCGATTGWGACCAGTTTGAACAGCTCTGTAGGAGTATTTTAATTTGGCTCAGGAGTGTAATTTGGTAGCAGTTGTCCATGCTTTATGAACTTTGGTTTGCATTGTGGTTTCTTTTCTGAGGACAATAAACTGGAATATGTGGTCTGGGAGTGACTTAATGCCCACCAGCAGCAATTGGACATTCAGACTGTGCTCACTATTCTGAGGTAAAAACAAAATTTATACACAATGGACATCAGGTTCTCAGCACCAACTATTTTGCTGTGCACTTTTTTTTTCTGTCTGTGTGCAGTACTTTCTATCCAGAGTCCACACTAATAAAAGTATCGTTTATGATGCAAAATGATGTGCAATCCTTCAACTTGCTAAATATGATTCTCAGTCAGAGTTCTGCAGAACTTTCATGGGTTTTGCTTTCCTTACCCCATTCAGTATTTTACATAACAAGAAGATTCTGTTGAAAATCTAAATGTGTGTGTGTGTGTGTGTGTGTGTGTGTGTACTTTGCCAGATTATGTTTTTCCAGCTTGTTTCTAATATTCCTCTTACGCACTCACTCTCCAAAAGCATGAATCCTACAGTATCCTTTTCCTGAATCTGGCACCATTTATCTAAGTCTCTCTGTATCATTAACAGATTTCAACTCTGTCAAAAAGAAAAATATTACCCTCACTTGACAGACTGGAAATTAAAACACCATTGAGTTTATATGATTCACTTGAGATTATGTAGGAGTTGTCTGAAGCAGACATTTTATCTCAGTTTCCCCAATGTCCGTCTGATGTCCTGTCTTCTAAATCAGCTTTCAGATTCGTGGCTTCTTTGCCATTTGTGGGAGCTTTATATTCTCAATAATTATGATCTTTTACTTCTAAAACTTGGAATCATTTAGAACAGACCTTTGGTACACTAGTAATAATGGGAATCAACATCAGTACAAATATACGTGCTGAAGAGCCACCATGCTGGACTGGGCCCAGGAAAAGCAGAAGTATGTTTGTTCTGCTGTGGAAGAGTTTGGGTTGGCAGAGGGCGCAGTAAATTTGGAAGTCATGAGAACTGGAATCCAGCCAACGGGCACCCTTGGACTCTGGGCTTCTCCTGAAAGGAGTTGTGCTTTCCAGTGGCAGTGAGGGCAGCCTGTGTTTCACGGTACATAAAACACCAGAGGAAGATCTCAGAGGGTGCCCTGTGCTGCTGCTCCTTCAGTTTWGTGAGGCTAGAAAGAAGCAGGTGAGACTTTGCCTTTTGTGGCAAAGAACGTGCCCCGACATCAGAGCCAAAGGGGACCACCACGTTCACTCACCACTGCTCTTGCTTTTGCTTTTCAGCCTGCATATTGCGTTTTCCTTTGGATAGAGCCCTGCTATTGTGATCGTGAACATATGCTCTTAGTGTGCAATAATTGTCCTTTAGCTCCTTGTTGGCTAGATTTATTACCTAAAGCAATCATGCTTCAACAGAGGAAAAAGTAAATAAAATATTTATGGTCATGGCAAATCTTGTTTCTGCTTTAAATATTGAAAGGTCTGAATGATCTCAAAGGCCAAAAATTACCTCAAAATGTATGTGTGTGTATGTGTTTATTTTGGCTTGGTCAACTTGATATGATTTTCACCATAAGCTTTCTCTGCAGCCAAAAATCACATCACATGAGCCAAAGCAGATAAGAGACACATATACTTCTGAGGTCACCATTGCCTGAATTATTGAGGAGGTTTCTGCACCTCTTCTGGGCATGCATTGAGATGGGAGCTTGGCAATAGGATCTAATTTTCCAGCACATACCATACACAAAAGCAAATACATATATTGCAGCACTGTAAATGTAGCGAAATAAGGGGTGTCACTTTTCAAGATTTCATCCCCCTTCCTCATCAATAAAGTATAAAAATGCACCWTTTTTTTCCTCTTTGACAAAATAACTGACACATCCACAAGGTAATCCATAATTTGAATCATCAGACATCACAGAGAAAAGAAAGAGGTTTGGAGACAGTTAAGTATCTGCCCATATGAAGGTCTCAAGCCTGTTTTGGACAGGTTTATWTAACACTTTAGGAAATTAAATATTAATATGATTTTTAAAAACACTAAAACTATTTCCAATACRAGGGATGTAGGAAACAACAGAAAATGAATGCACTATAGAATTACTGTGCTCAGTTTCTAAGGAGAAGGCACAGACTGGTCCAGCACAATGCTTGATTATGCTCCTAACTATAGGAATAAGGAACTGGCTTTTTAAAAATTTCTTTAGTTTGCTAACTGAAGCAAAAGTTGTGTGGGGAGTATCAACCCAAAACAACTTTAGTCTTCTAACAGTTTTTATTGGTTGATCTATTTCTTTGAAAAGTYTACTGCAACATGAAAAATTTAACTTTTAATAATTTTTAGTCATCTTTAATGAAATTTTTGCAACTCTTTTCAGTGAAACATTTATTTGAGCATGGAATAYCAAACCATTGGACTCTGAGAATATTGTACTAAAACAGATTGGCTTTTTCTGACCCTTTCCTTGCTATAAAACCTTGTTCTGAGTCTAGGAGAAGTTTAATCATTCTATGAGTATTTGCTGCATCTCAAAGCAAATAAAACATTGTTCAAAAAAATGTTCTCCCAGTCCCAGTTTTGAGAGTAAACAACCCTGGKGACACTAATAGCGTTAATCACATGTTAAAACAGGGTGCACTCCAGTCCGTTCTATCAAACATATGTGAACCATATTTGTTTTACTCATCTGACAGTAGGAGACGATCAAAACTTCCAGAAGTTAGGTGCTGTGCATTAATTAAATGTGTACTGACCCATAGCCTGGGTTATATTTCAAGACTACTTCTCAGCTCCTTTTTGGAGGAACAGGCCTGCCAATGTGTGTCTCCAGCTCAAGATTGCCTGCTGACATGCCACTGTATTTTTCTGTCGTTTGGTAGTTTAACAAAAGGACGCTGTCTGTCCCTCTGGGGAACAGGCTGGAACAAACACACTTTAACCTCTGAGGTTGCCCTCTGAAACCTGCCACTGACCCTTCTCCCATGAAAAACTATAAAATACTTAGGCAACAGGATTAAAATAAAAGACTAATGAATATACAGAATGTCACACCTGCCGCACTCTTGAATTATTGGTCTCTTAAACTTCTATAACCCAGCACCGTCAGTGACACTCTTTATTTACCCTTAAGGCACTTGGCAGCTGCTTAAATGGCTGTCTATGGCAGTTTGGTGGAAACAATAACAAAACATTATAAATCAATGAAAATGAAGTTTTTGCMGTGATAATCTGATATAGATTTGGTAACATTTATATGAAATTCAATTCTGTTTGATTGCATCAGCATATGTTTCATTTCTTTCAACACTATTGATTTTGAAGGTTCTTTACCTATGTCTAAATTATTTCTGTTACAATTTTGGGCTATGGTTTGGAAATAATTTAAATTGAACCCCTTATTCAATTTTCAGCTTTGTAAAAAGCTGGGTACTCAAGTAATGTGATCTCACTTTTATTTTTCAATAGACAAAGCTATTAGAATTCCCAAAACTTCTATATCATTTACCTGTTAAGACTCCTCTGTAATTAAGTACGTTATTATTTCTGGTAAAAACACTGAAACACAGGGGGAAAAATAAAATATGGGCATAATATTGAAGTGCTTAGGGTATTCAAGCTAAGGAATAAATCCAAGGTTTTTGTGTTGAAATGGATATTGTTAATGCAGTTAGAGCAGTGATTACTTAATATGCACAGGCAAGTAGCTGTGCCTGTGTATGCGTTCAGGTGCTGTGTGTTCAATGGTGATAATAACTGTGTCACAGCATCCTCTCAAATAAAAGGGGTATTGTTKCTGTTCCATTGATTTGCTATAAAAATCGAGGCACAAAATCTTCTGGAATTGGGTACTTTAAATGGCAATAAAAGTGTAAATAAATAAATTATCTGATTTTGAGATCTACAGGATGCTGCATTCCATCTTCAGCTATGGGCTCATGTTTTGTGTTTGACCATGCAGAGAAAACCACGGCACATTGTCTGTATATGGACTTGTGTGTGCATGTGTAGRACGCCCCTCTTATCCAAATTTCACCATTGTTTTCTGTGTGGCTGCGACACTTGTGACACAAGTGTCCCTTGTACAGCAGCTGGGATGAGAAATCCTAATGTGTTCCCCTCACTTTCAAATATTGACAATTTAGCAGAAACTTTTCTTTGGAAAACATAAGTCCTGCCCCTGTAAAAACATTCTGCTTCAGCTATGTCAGAATAAATGGGGGTGTTTCTTTTATTTATTTGGTTCACTTTTTTGGTCCTCTTAAATATGTCAAAATAAAACTTTAGATAAGAAAGGTTAAAATCAAATTCACGTGACAAAATAATAATAATAATAATAATAATAATAATAATAATAATAATAATAATAATAATGAAAGTCTTTCACATCACAGTAATGATACTTCATTCCTGAAACTCTAATAAAATAGCAGAATCTTATAATCCTTCATGAGAAAGTATTTCTGCTTACTATGCTGGTCAAAAAGTGTCTGTGASTCATTGACAAAGCAGTGGTAGTTGCCCTATGTAATCTTTTGGATTCTGAATACATTTCAGTATCTCTAACCCTTCAGATGTTTTCCCTGCTTGGGTACCTCTGCCATCACCCCAGCAATGTGCAAACACCCACCAAGCCCAGTGTCTCTTTCCAGTGGAAGACACAGCCATGAGAACTGGTCTTCTTGACCAAAAAATCCACACACASCCCTGGTTCAAAGCACTGAAGTTAAGTTCTCTTGCTGTAACGCTGTGGAGGAGTGAGAGGAACGACTGACTCCCTGAATCAGAAGCCCAGTGCAGTTTCCAACAGCTGAATCTGCTGAATCCCACTGCCAGCGCCTCTGGCTGCTTCTCCTCTTTGCACATAAACGCATTGGACACTCCACAGAGAAAGGAGCTTSCCCAGTGGAACATTGGACTGTCAAAGTTTAGGGCACTCACTTGACACTTTCACRTTAGAGGGGATTTAAAAGCTGCTTACCTGAGAACTGACAAAACAAATACAAATATGATTCCTAATTTGTGTCAGGTCCTCCTCTTTGATACCAATATAAAACCTGGGGACATTATAAACCCTTCTGGGACATTAGGTTTATGTGGTTTCTCTCACTGGCAGAAATAATTTTTCATGCTTCTTTCATCTTCTTTCTTTCTTTTCATACCTTTGACTGAGGTATTCTTTAGGGACTACACAAATAAAACGTATTAATGAGCTTCAAATTCACCAGAAGAAGAGAAAGTCAAAATTACTGTCACACACCACTAATATGAAAAACTACTTTTCTTCCCTTCACTCCAAATTCCAGCATTATCAAGAGAAAAAAAAAGTGATAAATTAAAATTGACTGTTTAGTGCTGAATTTCATGGATTCACATCACAAGAGTGAGAGGAGGTTAAATTATTAACTGTGTCTACATTATTGCACTGATTCCGTGCAATTATTTGACTAAATTTCACTATTTTGAGACTATTCTTTGCAAATTTGGATAAGGAAACCCCCTTCACTGAGTAAGAGATTTTACTCTTTGCCATTGTGGGATCAGTTGCAAATGTCATAAAGTATTATTATGACTCTATGACTGAAATTTACACATGAAACAAGAGTCAGCAAATGGAGCTAAYGAGCAGTGGGCTGGGAATTCTCTCTCGCAAGAAATTTCTTAGTCACAAGCAAATTACATTATTCATGTCAGAGGATATATCCTGCATGGAGCTGAGCTTGCCTGCTGCATGCTGAGGGTCCTCTGTGCCCCTCGATGTGCTCAGATCTCTGAGTATTCAGCTTCCTCCAGCACAGAAACCCATCAGAGCAGCCATTCCCTTGCCTTCACACAGTCAGCACCCATAAAGACATMAAAAAGAGCAAAAGCTTACAATGAACCAAGAAAACTTTCAGAATTTGAGACTCATGAATCTAATATGTCTGAATGTTAGATGAAAACGAAGATAAAAGGGTAATTTTTACATTTAAAATGTTATGTTATGCCATAGATAATTGGAGATATTACTAGAAGAGGGATATTTATTAAATTTTGTAACTAGAGTTTTCTTGGTTGCATTTTCTAACTTCTGAGATAGTCTCAGTTTAGAAAATTAAAATCTGAAAATTTCCCACTGTCAGCCAGTTTGATTTCCTGCATCTCACTGTTACAACACTTACAATGTTAAATTGCAAACTAAATGTCACTACATTGGAAATTGTTTCAGTAGAAAATAATAGATTTTTGTAGCTTATTTTACCAAGTCTAARTTCAGTCTATATTTGAGCTACCTTAAACTTCAGTTTTGGTAGCATTGGTCAAATGTTACAGCTTGCAATAGCGAATTTCTGGGACATAATCTGTCCACAAAGAGATTCAATTCTGTTCCTTACTGGCATTCTCTTTGCACCGAAGTTTCTGCCAGGTTCCCTGGAGATGCTCGAAAGTTAAATCTTAWCAAAAAAACAAAACTTACATATTTATAGCTAGGATGCAACTAAACCAAATTATTTTGGTTGAAGCAATGACACCAGTTTGTGCTTCTGAGCAGAAATTATTATGCAAATCTTGTTAATAGTCCATTTCTCCTCAAAAATCTGGCATTTCATATCCAGGTTCTTGTCAGGAATGAACAAGACAGGCTTCAGAGTCCAGCTGGGATCACTGCATCATGCCCCAAATTGAGCAAGGGCTGTGTAGGAATAAGATCTWCTCCTTATGAAGAAGGGGGTGAGAAAGGCCATGGAAACCCTCCACTCCTGGGATGGTTTGGTATCTCCTCCCCATCCCCTAAAGGGAATGCAGAAAAGGCATGGGATCGGGCTGCCCAGTCAGGCTGCTCACCTTTTCTGTGCTTTGCACTTCCCCTGGGGAAGGAAACTTTTCCACTAACCCTGGATGATTTTAAGGCCAACTGGCTCCATATAAATGGATAAACAGTACAAGGTAGATTATCAGACAAGATTTTAATCGCTGATAGCCATAACACACACAAAAAAAAACCCAAAAAAAAACCAGAAGCTTTTTCATTTACTTCAGAGAGTTTGTTCTGCGAGTCAGGATTACTCAAATCCACAAACCTGCCGTGTTACTCGCTGTGTTTCTGTATGGCCATTTTCCCTGTGAGCCACCAGCGGCAAGAGACTGCCTTCTTTAACAATCAGGCTTTGAGTGTGAGGATAACACAGAAACTTCCCATTGGAAGCAATTCTGCTTTGCAGCAATTCTGCCTCCAAGATCCAGGACGCAAGCTGAGAGAAAAAGATATTGTGGGACAGAATCATACCTCCTTTCAGAAATCACTATCCATCTAAAGTCAAGGGAAAGAATAATTAATGTTTCATGTAAGATTTTCCTTCTAAACAYAAAAATGCACCCTTGAACAGTGAAAAAAGCCTGCCTGTCAGATCAGTACCTCTAGATCATGGAATCTGCCCAGCCCAGATTGTGGCTTTGTAGTGCTCCCCACAGCAAGAGCCTGCACCCCACAGCAAGATGTGAGCCCAGCCACGCTCACACAGCAAATGGGGCCACTGGGTCAGCAAAGGCGATGTTGCCTGGGGCAGCTTTTATCTACAAGCCCAAATCATCTCCCTTTACCTGCTGTGCTAGAGGTTACAGTGCCACAGTGAGGGTACTTAACAGAATAAGCAAAAGATTTCTGTCCTCTCTTGGAAAAGCAATAGTTTGGGGTAGAAGGAAGGTCAAKGTAAGATTCAACTTCTGTGCAGTATTGCTTCTTCTAATGGCCACACCTTAAACTGGATGCAAAAGATAGATTTATCCTTTCATGGCAATTTGGGAATCATCCAGAAAAGAAAAATGTAATAATTCATATCTACCTTCCACAATTCACTATTTTTCTGGCTTTTTCGTGTAGCAGRAAAATGTGACACCCAGAAGGCACTCCTTCCAGTCCCTCACAATTCTATAGGGTTTTTTTGTAGCTGTTGGTCGAAAACCTGCCATGGCTGGTTACAGTTTCTTTAAAGGAATGCACTTATCAAGCTCTCTACCTAGGACACTTTTTCTCAACCTCTGCTT
>NW_026623561.1:72083-80531 GCF_030028575.1 Malurus melanocephalus
CCCCCCCCCTTTTTCCTATTTCTCACATTCACTTTCTTACTTTCTTTGCTGCCTCTTTCTCCTTTTTCAATCTTTCTCATCTAGCCTTTCCATTGTTATTCACCCTGTTTATTGCTTCAAGCAACCCTGACATACTGGACATCATCTGAAACTACAAACGACAGGATGCAATAAGCTAGAGAATAGCAGTAATCTGAGGAAAGTTCTTCATTCACTCTTGCTCCTAACTCTCTGTCTTCTTATCCTACATAGAAAATAAAAAAATCAATACCACCTCACAGAGCTTGATAAAAGTGCTGGACGAGTACAGCAGGCATGCTGGATATAGTAAATTAAAGTGATCAAAATTTTCCAGTTGACTCTGCCTATAGCCTACATAAACTAACAACCCTGTCTGCAGAATGTCTGTCAGTCTAGAAGCTTTATTTTATCTGTGTCTCTGATTACACAGAGAATGAGTACATATACGGCATATGTGTGTGCATTTATCTGTGTGCATATGTGTGAGAAATAGATAGGAGTAGGAATCAGCCTGTGTTTATAACAAATATTTCCTCTTAGATGCAYGGATTTTGAATTTGCTAACATATTTGTATGCACAAAATGTCATGGAAATAAATGTTCTATCATCAGAGAGGATATAACCAAGATTAAAATTACTGCATTATATTTAATTTTCAATGTCATTCCCTATCAAGCTAGATTTTAGCTAGTGTAAATCAGCACTTAAAATACCATTTGAAGATCAGGCTTGTTACCTTTTCGTGTTGTTTTTTATGGTCTAGACTTGGCTTAACAATTTCCAGTCAATGCCTAAGAATGTATYTGAGAACTGAGAGACAAAGCAGGCAGCAGGGTGATCTGGGGGTAGCAGGTCTCATTGACCAAACACATGAGAAGATAAATTCTGCCCTCAAAGGAAAAATGCGTGAATGCCTCGACTTCAGGGGCATATGTGTAAAGGGCGAAGTGAGGCCTCATTATTGTAGAACCAAAATGCCATAATGTAAAAATTCAGATCATGTCTCGACAAGAAGGTTGGTCTTGTACCAATTCAGGAGGAAATCTGTCTTCAAGAAATGGCAGAGCAGCAAATGCCTTCACCTGGRTTCTTTTCTGTGTCCAATTTGCAGGGCATTTTCATTTGGTGGATTATGCCAGTTTCTGTCTGGAGTTGAAAACAACCTGGATCTGATGAGCTACATAAGGTCAGTCATTCATGCAGCTGTCCTGACCCCCAGGTTTGGGGCCATGAATGCCACCAGGGCTGAGTGTCAAACTGTGCTGTGAAAACCACCTACTGGTATGGACTTTTATTCCTAAACCTGTAGTATTGATCCAGCCTTTGGAAGGCACTAAACAAAACATTTTGAAAGAAATCTGCCAATGTGATGAAAAAGAAAACAAGTCTTTGGTAATATGAATGCAGAAATAAAGAGGGAAAGGAAGGGAAGGGAAGGGAAGGGAAGGGAAGGGAAGGGAAGGGAAGGGAAGGGAAGGGAAGGGAAGGGAAGGGAAGGGAAGGGAAGCATACAGACTGAAGTCACATGGGTCAAATGGAAGAAAAATCTGGAGAGGACAAGACAGCACCCAAATATTTTTTTCACTCACCAGCTAAGATTGCCCTTCTCTACAAGGGAACTCTTTCTTTTYCCCTTTCTTTCTCCTTTCTCTGTCCACTGCTGCCATTACACATCCCCTTTTCTTTTTCGGGGCTTGTACAGAATTCCAGCCGCTTTGATCCTTCTTGTTTTGCCCCATGCCTGCCCTGGGCTAATGGGGCTAATGAGAAGATTCACCACACACCTGAGCAGGGCCRCAGAGCAGTTTCAAGGTCTTGTTTCTGACACTTTTGACTCCTTCCTCCCTTCTGGTTTGCACCCCTCCTACAACACATGATGGTGCTGAGCTCATAAGCCTTCTTGGGATACTTTTGCCTGAGGTCTGTACACTGAACAAGCTGTTCTGCACTAAAATGACAGAGCCCAGCCCACTCAAGCAATGAATGGCAAAAWCACAAGCAATGTATGGTTTGAGATTCTTAGACTTTATTCTGAAGCTTTCACAGTGTCTCTCCCTGCATTTCTGCCTCTGGATTTTTCCGTGTTCAATTTTAACCACGCAATGCCTTTCATCTGTAAATATGGTTCTGTTAGCACGTACAATTTTCATTAATATTTAGTAGGTTTTGTGCACATATATACAGACTCCCATTGTCAAAACATGTGCCAGGGAAAGCTGTAAAATAATTCCAGCTATTGAGTATTTTTTAGGCAGTGTTGGTAAACAAATGTCCTGCACCACAGCTGATGTTGATCTGGGATACCATAGCCTGATGTGACCACAGCACAGGAGCTGATGGCAAAACTTGGGGAAAGAGGGTAGGAGTGCAAAAAATACATTGCAAAACCTCTTGAGCCTTATCCCAGCATGGGGTTTGAGGACTTTCTCCATTGGAGATTGCATCCATCTCACAGAGTTGCACAATGAGGTGCTCAGCTCTGCACTCTGAAGTTGCAATGTCCACAGTGTAACACATTTTTGCCCGAGTAATATATATCTTTGTTTAGTTTTAAGCCTATTGATGTAATTTAAGGGATTGTACCCTAAGCTTCTTTCTGTCTGGAGCAGTGGATAATTATCCCTTATTAACTTTTTCCCTGGTTTTTATTTTTCCATATGGATCTATCACATCCTGATTCTTCACCCCCAGACACTTCTTTTTCCAGGGRAAATCTTTTTATCTTTCCTCAATATTATCTTTTGGTTTTATTCTGAGCTTACTTTCTTCACAAAGGATATGTTCTCTGTTTGCCTTGTTACTCATGCATTTCACCAGTTATCAGTAGGACTTCCAGACAAGCAGGAAATGCACAATGCAAGCAGAGGATCATTGAGACTTGAACTGGTGCTTCACGGGTGCTCTTTCTTCTCAGTCTAAATCCCATAAATCCCTTCAGAGCTTTGCCAGAGTATGAGCTACAGAGGTAGACCTGAGGAAACTCAGAATTTTTCTTCCACAGGGCATGGAGTCCCGCTAATTTTCTTCTCTTTTTTTTTTTTTTTTTTTTTTTTTTTTTTTTTTTTTTTTTTTTTTTTTTTTTTTTTTTTTTATGTGAGGCATTGTCTAGTGGAGGCAACTGATTGTGTATATAATCAGATTTTTTATGAACAATTGTTCTGAAAATACATTGTTAAGATATGCTGCTTCTGTCCTAAAATATCTTAGCAATTTTTGCTTTGATCTGTTGTATTGTTTCTTCTGAATAAGTAATTACKTAGTGCCATAAACTTATTTCATTTTTTTTTTAATTCAAAGCCATTTCAAGTATTCCATTAGAATGACTATATTTTTATTCTACTATAACTTAACAGTCAAATGGATGAGTGAAAAAATAGCTCCTGGGCTGAGACCCATTTGACAAGTTCATTCCAGAGCAATGTTCAGACCCATGTCGTAAATCCCTATGAACAGTAGATTTGTAATGGAAATGCTGGTACAGACTTCTATCTGTGGCAGCACAAATGATATTGCTGAAATTAAAAGCCACCATATATTAAATTAGTACTTAAGCATGTATTGTAGCATCTATGTTCCCCTTCTTTGTGCCTGTAATCCCAGAGATGTCTCTTGGCATAAGAGCTTTTTCCTGTTATTACCATAACCTTATTCTCCTGCATCAAATACCAGAAAATGACAAAGCTACAGCAGGAAAACAAGACTTAAAAATTCAGAATATTTATTTATTATATTTACTTTGAAGCTGTCACTGGTGGTATCTTCAAAGCATTTAAGCCAGAATAATGGTCAAGCAAACCAGTGAGCATGGGCAAACATAATTTTTGAGAAATGTATCATTTGGCCAAATGTATGTTGGGGCTTTCCCAATATGGCATCATGTGCCTTTTCATCTACAAGTTATGTTCCTGGAAATACCAAATCCTTCTTCCACTAAAGGAAGAACCAAGGTTTTGGGGTATGACAGTTGCAAAAGCTCAGGCAGGACCAACAGAAGCTCATAAAAATGGATGAAAAATTTCAGACCAAAATTCTAAATTCAGACCGTGGCAGTTCACAAAAACTTTCAGTCTCAAGCTTTTGATAATAAATATCACAAGAATGTCTACTGATCATCTGTAGTCAAAGCAGCTCTCCAAGCACAGCAGAAGCTGCAGGGATGCTGTCAAGACACACTCGGCATTCGGGCTTTGTCACGTAACATGTTGATTTTACAAAGCCTAGCACTAAGGAAATCGCTCATCTTTGTTTATAATCAAATATTTTGTTTGTGTCCCTGACAAGCTGTCATGATGATATGTTGATGCATGATTACTGGCTAGTGAGATTGGCTGAAAAAGGCAGTGTTCCCACTGCTTGTGAAGAGTCTTGTGTTTCTCACTCTCTTCCCTGTCACAGCTGAAATTTCCCTTCTCRTTTACTTCTCCAGCTCCCCCTTTCTGATGCCCACCCTCATCAGCACCACTTCCCTTGTCTTTRTGTACAGCACATTTCCCTGGCCAGCTATGCAGGTGTTGGAAATGGAGGGAAACACAGTAAAATGAGAAAGCAGTTGGTCCCACTTTTTTTGAGACAAATCCTGAGGAAGGATGAGATGATATTGAGCCAAAAGGAAGGCAAAGAACAATATTTGCAATGACACCTAAGGAAAAGATGAGGCAATGTATAGTATCTGAAAAAAAAAGCAAGAAAGCCTTGGACTCTCCTGTGGTCGCAAGCAGACAGACYCCTGTTTTATGTCTCACCGAGAAGTGGCAGATGTAACACAGTCAGTCTGCCTTTACATAGGAGGRAAAGCAATGCCTACATCACAGATAACAGCATTTCCAGCAGAATCCTGTTSTCTTATCTTGACAATCTCCTCTTAAAGGTCTGGCCAGCATCACTCAGCCCAAACCCCGCCACAGTGAATGAACTCACAACTGGACACACCATCACTGCACCCAARWAGTTCACCTCCCCTTTAGGCTAAAGCCAGTCTGTGCAACAGGCCAAAATCAGTGCCACCATGAGAATATGGTGCTCCATCAGAATAAATGGACACCTGTCCACTTGTTTTGCAGGATCAATGTGTTTATTACAAAATAGCTTCAAAATGCTTTGGAAAAATCATCAATATCCCAGGAAAGAGAAATGTTATAATTTCTGGCAAAAAGAAGATTGCCGGCAATTTTAAATATTTCATATAAATCCCTAAATTATATTAATCCAGTTGAGTTTTAGATTTTGGAAAACTTCAACAGTTTTAAACTTCTGGGGAAAAAAAATTCTGAAGATATGATCTTTTCATTGCAAAATTTCCGAAATGGATTTAAAAAAAACTGAAATGTTCCAATTATTACTTCTTTTTGTCAGATGTTCTCTACAGCCAACAGAAAGGATTATGAATAGTCCAGTGCTGCTGATGGATTTGCAAATGATGAGTTGGGCTTGCCCCAGATGCAGTGAGTTAGAAAGGTCTGGTCTGGGGAGCTGTMGGCATATGACTAACAGGCACTCTGGTGTCACTGGGATGGTCAAATTAGAAAGGCTTGTGCAGGCTAGAACTGGCAGATTGGTCTGCAGGGGTTAAGGAATCTCAGTTCATAAAGAGCTGTCACTGATAATTAACCTTGAGGTGCTGTGCAAGGTTCTCTTTATGAGAATGGAGGACAGCTGTTGGTATTTAAACATCAGTTTGTGTTGTAGAATAACAGGATAAACTAAATATTCTAGCTTTTTAAAGGTAAGAAAAGKCCTCCATAGTTTTGCATTTGTAATTCCTATTATTTTGTCATTCATCTGCAGCTTTAATTTGGCTTGGTACTTGCACCCATCAATAGTACTTATTAGAATTTGAGAAAAATGATGTTTTGTCCAAAATCTCCTTCTGCACAAGTCTGCAGTGTCTGAATTCATGTCCTCTCTGTGTTTGGCTGAGCAAAGGAGTTTATTGAAACATTTCAAAAAGACCACTTTTTGGGAAAGGCCAGTTCCCTTACAGCACATTTAGCAAAAATATGTCTGTGATTATTTTTGCTTAGGATTTAGTTAGCTGAACTAAGKAGGGAATGAAAACGGTGCTAAGGTGACCCACTGTGTCCAATCAAAGTAGATATCAAATGCTGGATGCACAAAGTGAACAGCTTGTGAATCAGCTGCGAACTAAAGTAGGGAAGGAGTTAATCCTCTCGCTGGCTTAGAGGAAAGATCACAGTTGCCAGCTTGTATATAGGAATTTGCAGGTTGGTGGGGCTCGGCCAGCTCTGGGGAATTAACTAATTCCTTCATCTTCTTCCAGTGTGTTATAAGATGTCTGGGCTAGAGGAAGTGAAGCCTGAGATTGGTGGGGAAGAGTCAGTCAGTATAAAATGAATAWAATGCTAGAAGGAAAAGAACAGRAGAGAAGTTCTCTTAATCCTGGAGTTTCAGAGATGTGGTCCCTTTGTGGGCTTGCAGCAAACTCTGGGAATCATGGCCTCATTTTGAACTTTGTGGAAGGGGACCCTCTCTTGCTTGAAAGAGCAGGACATAATTTATTAACTTTATTTAAGACAGGGTTGCAACATGACATAATACAGATTTTTTCTCATCTTATAGCAATGTCAATTCAGAAACTGGCTTGGTACTRATGGTAGAAAATAGGTGAAGTGCTTTCCTTATATGCATGGAAAAGGAAACACTAGAARATGGGATGTGTAAAAATTGCTTTCTTTCCCCATTTTACTAGCAGAAAGGTCCAGATAGACTTTAAATTGTAGTTGCTTTGAAGGTCAGATTAAAAGAGTGAGGTGCAGCCCTCCTGAGGAAGTGCAGCATGTTGCTTGTGTTCTTACTCTGTATGGCATAAAGACAACATAGAAATACATTCATTTAAAATACCAGGAATAGAAACTTTCACATGGGGAGCTCTTCTCTTTTTGTACTATTTTCATATAAACTTTATCATTTTACAGACCCAAATATTTAATCTTGGTTATGCCAATTTTTAATTCAGGTTTTTCAGTATTTTATTAGGTTTGTGATCCTTATCCACTTCCAGATACTTCCACACCCTTTTTAAGAAACATCTCGTACTGAGGTCATCAACATTACCTATTTCTGATGTATATCTTTTCCCACATGTTTCTGAAGCTTTAGGGTTACAGGAGGTAGCAGAAGCTCATTCAGTGGCAGATTACAGGAATAAACAAGATAGGAGAACAAAGACCTGATTATGGYTAGAAGCTGTGGAAACCCAAATAACCAAATTAAGGGATGAATGCACCCTCATCCAAGAGGACAGAGAAGGTCGGGACATATGGTCTTTTTAAGAGCTTTAATGCTTGAATACAGCAGGAATAAAACCCAGAATAGCAGACACCGACATAAAGACAATTGCAATGCTTGCCACAAAATATACAGCCTCCATATTGCCAGAGGGGAAGGTCAAGTGCTTGTGATGACATTGCTCCCTCACATGCTTTTATTACATCTCCCCTACCAGGCACGAGCTTGCATAACTTGCACCAAATACTGAGTACACAGAACAAGCAGAATTTATTTGCCRGCAGCCAAGGGGAGGAAACTCTCCACATGACATTTGCTTTTCCAGCTATGCTCCATGTCYCACCATCTGAATAAGTTATATTCATTTTGCATTCACTGAAGGCTTTGCTGAGGCAGGTTGCACTGCCTTGACACAGCTGGGTGTAGCCATGCTCTGACTGATGGTCAATTTACACCCAAAGAATAACCTTCCTTTAATATACTGCTGAATCAAGAAATAGCTCCACCTGCAATGTGTATGAATTTGACCTATCTACCATCGTTGAATAATTTATACAAATTCTGTGGCTTAAGTGGCTAAAGTATTATACAATTTTCAGTTATTTTTTCTGAACTTTTTCATATACAAAGACTGACAAGTTCATGGGTAAAAAACAATAAATGYTTYTTCTTTGTTTTTCTCTGAAGAATCAGTTTGGAAATTCAACATAGTTAATGTCTCTAAAAGCCATGAGGTAAACTGAGTTGTAGGATCAAATGGTTTATTTAGTATTCTTTTCATTATTATTCTGAGGTTTTTTGGGTTTTTTTGAACAAAATACATGGTTCTTTCCTAGTGTTTCAGTTGTCCATAAATTATATTAAAACAAAATGTAAACTCAGGCCAAATGCAGGCTCTTGTTTGACAATGTCAGCTGATGTTAAAACCTCCCATTATTGCCATTTCAATTACAGTGCCATGGGATCTGTCCTCAGAAAAATAAAACAAATATATAAAGATAGGATCATCAGCTTGGTGCTTCAGCCACCAGTGTGTGCAGTCATTTGCAGGTGCCTTCAATGAGAGCTGAATGGTATTCACAACAAGCATAAATGTTTTTCTTTTTCTCTTTCTTTTCTTTTTTTTCTTTTCTTTTCTTTTCTTTTCTTTTCTTTTCTTTTCTTTTCTTTTCTTTTCTTTT
>NW_026623561.1:81149-106581 GCF_030028575.1 Malurus melanocephalus
TGTAAGCGGCTGTGACCTGGGATAGGGACAGCAGGGCTTGTTCTGTCCTCGTCTCAGTAACATGTAATTCTTTTTCCATAGCTGGAGCACTGTAAGTGTCACACATTTCCTGGTGTTTCTGGGCAGTGCCAGAGGGATGGATTTGGTGCCATGGGCTCCCCGACACCCCGCACCAGCAGCTCTACACACCATGGTGCCTAAGACATCCTCTCCTCATCTCTCTGGTTTATGCTCTTGTCTGATATTTTCAAGGGGTTTTAATCACAACTCTAGCAGATTGATCAATGACGGATATGAGCAACAACTTTTGCATGCTAACAGTGCAGGATTTTTTATCTGAGATAATATTTCTCTCTTAAAAGGCCTCTGCTTTGCTATGTATTAATTAAAATCTAAATACTAAATATTGATTGATGCGTTATCAGGCCATAGCAGTTGGGCCCTGCCACATTGATTTTTTGCTGTGATTTATTATCATATTTAAGAAAAATCATTTTGTGTGATTATACGAGGAAATAGACTTTAGTGAGGGTGTAATTCTTTTGTATCACTTTTGTTGTGTAGAGGACGGGCCAATTCCTCAATTGTGGCTAAGATTGCTGATATCCTTCATTGCTTCTTCTCTTTGGCCTCCAATGGCTAATGCTTTAAGCCTGCTTGGTCTTGTCATTAGGAATAATGGGCATTAGGATTACCTCTTTAATCACAGCTAAGATTAACAGATGGTATGAACCCAACATCTTAAAATTATCTAGTTATTAACAAGTATTTCCTTTTAACACATCAATAACATTTGCTTTTCTTAACTGCTCAGGCAGAAATGCAAACTCTAGCATTAATAACGGGAGAATTTATCACTTTTGTCTATTACTATCCTTTTCTACATAAAGACATCCTAAATATAATTATAAAGAAAATTTATYTGTAGGTCTAGATACTGTGGACTCTGTGTCTGCTGCTGCTAGGAAAATGTTTATTTTCTGTATGTGTGGACACAAATGGGTGGGGGTTGTATGGATGTATACACTTSTTTATGTATCAATTTTTATTATTTTCAGCTAAGGAATTAAAAACTGTTTGCTATTTTTAGATTACTATTTTCTGTTACTATAGCAAGAGAAAGACCACAATGTTTGAATTAACATCTTGGGTTCTGCATGCATCAGCAACACAAAGAATATTTTCTTTCATTCTCCATAAATCAGTTTATTAAAACTATCGCTTATTACAACAAAACTTTACTTTTTCCTGATTTCACCTTATTTCCTCCAGGTTCAGATTCCTAGCGAGGATTTATTAAGACATCAGGTAGGTATGTAAAATGGTTTTTGTTTTGCTTTTCATTTGGCACTGGTAAATGAGTTCCTGAGTGCACTGTACTATGAATCATAGACAAAATTATCAGCTAAGATGGCCAGTGAAAGGAAGACCATATTTTTCAAGAAGACACAAAAAACATCCCTTCCTAAGAATTGCTCTGCAAACCAATAGCTTTCATTAAGAAAACAGAAAAACAAGTTAGTAATAGATACAAATATCAAAACTCTGAAATATCAGCAGTTGTCTTGGATTAACTGTTATTTATTGAGTGCTTTCATTGCACTGAACTCAGCAAAAAATGGAGAAGGACAGAGCCTGTGCTCTAGGGACTGAGCCCTTCAACAGATTTCTTTGTGTTACGGTCTAYAAATATAGATATTTCCAAGTAAAGGCTGGTTGCATCATTATGACTAAAAAACTAATATAATGGGGATCTATTCATTCAGTAATAACAGTGACATAACCATGCCTATTTTCTACAATCACAATTCTCTGCTAATATGAGCAAAGATTTCTCCTTAAAACATAAGGGAAAAGACCCATCTGATACTATTGATAATTAGCTGAAACAAAAAATTCTTTTCTGAGATATAGGAAATTAATATTTTCCTAACATAGAGTAATCCCTCCATTTGAGTGACTGATAGAATGTAACAATTGCTTGTGCTGTTCACCAGTGTAATAATTTTTAAATGTGCTTACCAATTAACCTGAAAACATTTAAATTCAAGGTCTAAAGTATTACAGGAAAATACTTGATGTTCAGTTTTATATGTACTTTGTTTCCTGCCAATTGTGGTGATCAACTTTATAAAGAAAAACTAATGCTGGGGATTGGCAATAAACATTCAGTGTTGTAAGAACCAGGAAGCACAAAGAACTGCGTGGATGGCCACCAAAATGTTGTGCAAGCAGTGTAAAATGGAGSGTTTAAAACTTCCATGCCACAAATTTCAAAATGTAGTTATGCAGTTAAAATTTAAGATTTTATGTCTTAATAATAATATCCTGACAAAACTTTTACAACCACCTTTTCCCCATTCCTAAGGAATTAATTCTCCCCTCTCCAGTTGTTTAGTGTTTAATCCTGAGCACTCAACAAGGGAAACTAATTGTCACAATAGTCAGCGGATATAGAGCTACTAATCATACAGAAAGTGCCATCAGAAGTGCAAATTAAATATAAAAACTAYAGATTCTTCTCTATTCTCATGCACTCAGTTTTCTTTTCATTAGTTCAGTGTCAAATGTTGCATTTAACTGTGGCAGGTAGGTAGACATAAAGATGATTTTTAAAATACTATCTTTTGAAAAATTACATCTTGTAAGACTGAGTGTCTATTAAGGAAGTGTTTTTCTAAATTGGACTTGCTCTTGCCTAGGAACTTCAGAGCTCAGAGCAAGAGGTAACATCTCTTCTTGCACTAACCAATTCAAGCAAACACTCTAGACTGCAAATGTTAAATCAAAGTTTTTGATTTGCACAGTGAATTTGGTGGGGAACCGTTGTGTTTGTTGGTTGGTCTGATTTAATCCTCTTGAGCATAAGGTAAACCACCAAATATGTGATGAAACAGTGACACCACAAAGGTTAGCTGCTGCTTGCATTTATTCGCTCCCACCTCCCCAAACAACAACAGTGATTAATTAGTCCATATTGCATGTGGACTATGCACTAGTGCACTACGGACTAATTGCTGGCTAAATAGCTTCTGAAGGGAAGAAAAATGCATTGCTGCACTACAAAAGACTGCAGCTTTTCACCCTAAGTTCAAAGAGTGATCTGCAGATCTGATCCAACAAACAGTTCCACATGGGGTAACTTTATCCACCGGGGCAGTTACTCCAAATTTTATGCATAAGCATGAAAAAGTTATCATGTGATCCTACAATTATTAGAAAAAAAAMCACTTCTTTTTTGTATTAAGTTAGTTTTGACTAATGCAAGAACAAAAAGTATGGCAATCTTCCACATCCCAAGTCTCTGACAGAGGTATTAAAATATGTAGATGAGTAGCTTGGTAAAAAATCCTCCAGGCAGAAGTTTGCAGTTATTGTTTACATTTACACAGTCCTAGGGATTTCCATGTTGTTTAACAGGCCTGTAAGATAGCTACACTTGTCTTCCAATAATATTCCCCTATGTGGGACAAAAATGTTGTGTGAAAGGTGGGCGGGGGGGAAATCCTGAATGTGGGATTAATTCAGGAGAGCTCACTTTTGTGTTAGATGTTGCATCATATAAGTAGTACATGAGTAGTTCTTTTCTTTACAATACCGTGCAGAAACATTAAGGCGCAGCCAGTTCTGTGTAAGGGAAGAAATGCAGTAAGTTTAGTGAAAAAAATAGGGCAGTAAACCTTTGCAATGTTTCTSTTTTAGTCTGAGTGGTCTCTGCATATGTCTGGGGAAGAGTCAGACACTGAAAGATACCACAAGCTTCACAGAGGTAAAGGAAACACTATCTGGGGTTGGGAAGCAGCATTACAGCTCTTACAGCTCGCTAAAGTCCATGCGTTTTTAGGATCATGCATTATCCTGCTCATTTCCAGCAAGAAGCTGCAGAAAGTAGAGCCTGTATCAATTATGTGATTACAAATCTTCTGAGAAGTAAGTGTGCTCCACAGCAAGGTGTTTCAGGCCAACAGAACCTGTCTAACCTGTGTCTCTGGGTGAAACCCTTCAGTTATCACCATYAGCTGTCCATGCTGACCTTCCCCTCCTTCCCACACCTCACAGTGCCCATGGGTCTGATGTCAATATAAGAAAGATTTTAAACTATTGAGAGTGTCCAAAGGAGGGCACARAGRTGGTGAAGRGTCYTGAGGGGAARCTGCRCAAGGAGCAATTGAGGTCACTTGGTCTGTTCAGTCTGGGGAGGAGGAGGCTGAAGGAAGAGTTCATTGCAATCTACATCTTCCTTGTGAGGGGAAGGGGAGGGGCAGGCAGTRATCTCWTCTCTCTGGTGACCAGTGACAGGACCCACGGGAATTGCCAGAAGCTGTGTCAGGGGAGATTTAGTTCAGGTATCACCCAGAGGGTGGTKGRGCACTGGAACAGGYTCCCCAGGGAGCCTGACAAGTGTGCAAGCCTGACAGAGTGCAAGWAGCATTTGGATAACACTCTCGAGTACATGGTGTGACTCTTGGGGTGTCCTGTGCAGGGCCAGGAGTAGGACTCCTTGATCCTTGTAGTTTTCTTCCAAGTCAGCATATTCTGTGATTCTGTTACAGGCTCAAACCTACTCTACGTCTCCCATCTCCCTCTAGGAAGATCATCTCCCCAAATAGTGTTAAAGCCTCATCTCTTCTGACTCTTCCTTCTCCCACTGTACTCCAATATTATACAAGAAATAGATTTCTGATTTTATTCATCAAAAGGAAATGCTTTCCTTGGCCACTCCAACATTAAGATGCAAAGACTTTCAGATTACTGAGTACTGGACTTCGGGAAAAGAAAGTGGTTGTTTTATTTTTTTCTCAGTCTGCATTTTCAAAACTCCATTTTGCACTGTTCATAGAGCTCACCAGACTTAAGTGTCCTAAGAGCACCTTCCCACCACAGGCCCAAGGACCACTCTGTCTTACCTTGACTRTTAGCCAGAGCTCTGCTTCTGGTTCCATAGCTTTGTGTGCAGAACTTTTAATACATCAGGAGTCTGCAAGCACAATTTTTCCTTGTTTACACAGCCCACTGAGGGAAATTAAAATCTTAGTCCTCAGTGAATGCTGAAATTCAAAAGAAAAATAGTAAAAAAAWTTAARAATATTCTTGCAGCAAACATTATTTGTTTCATTACTATGTTGACACTTGTGTTGAAGCACTGTGYTTAACCTTTGTAGTTTTTCATGTTTAACAAATATTTTTATCATGTCATATTTTTTCTGACAGGAGAATGGTGGCAGAACCTTCACCTGTCTGAAATGGCACTCTTGYCTGCAAGGTTCTATAGACACACAACTGCTACCTGACCTTGATTCTGAAACGATGCTTTGTATCAATATGCTCAGCACAGTTCCTTCTAATGAACACATCAGGAACCTCTCTGGCTTCGGTGTAAATTCAGTATAAAAAGTTATTCCAGGTCTGACTGAAAAGCTTCAGTGTGGGGACAAGTTGCAAGATTATGAAAAGTGAGGCATAAAGTGTGTTTGTTTTTGCAGAAGACATCAGTGCATCTCCCAGCTGTCAAGAGCATCAGGACATGGAGCCATCTTCAAGCAGCTTGACTGATAAATTCTCTATCACATTTGAATATCCCGGGCCTTCCATGGCTAATATCAACTTTTTAATATTCTGGATGTCCGTTCTCTCTTRGGTCCTCTGACACCCTAATCCCCAAGCTAGTGTCACCCATGGCAGTTAGTCTGTAGTGTTACAAGATCAGCTGGGACATGGATCTCCAATAAGATTAAGACTTATCAGTATGGTTTTAGTCCTTTCCTTTTCTAAGGCAGAGGAAAAGAATTATTCAAGACTTGCAGCAACCATTTCAAGCCTGTGCTAAATTTTACCTCTTTCCTTCTTCTCTGATGAATCTATTGCTAGTTTGTATAAACACTCCAATGAAAAGAGAAAGCAAAAATAACAAAAAGCATTTGATGTTTTGTTTGAAAATATCTTTTCCCAGAATCACAGAATATTCTGAGTTGGAAGGGACCTACAGGGATCATTGAGTCCATCCCTTAAATAAATGGCCCRTATGGGGATCGAACTCACAATCCTGCCATTATTGGCACCATGCTCTAACAAGCTGAGCTGATTTGACATCATATGGAGTTGTCTTTTTTCATGAAGTCACATATTTGTCACCACGTGCTTTGATACGTCAGTAGTTTTTCAGAGATCAAGARAAGAGAATTGATGCATGTAGCCTTTCCAGGAGGAACCTTCACTCTATTCTCTTCTATCCTGGTGGGATAAGTTTTACCTCTCATATGAGCAAATTACAGAACCTTGTCATTTGGGATATGCTGCCATTTCTTGAAACTTTGGAGCACTCAGAAAACCCAGGCTCACTACTATTTGAAAAATGCTTGCGTTAGCATCTACAGGATGCCAAAGGAAACTTTTAGGAAGTTGCAAGTGGAGACATATTACACATTACTACTTCTGTAGTAACTTCAGGACTCAGGTGCACATGAAATGGATGCCACAAAAACCTAGGAGAGGCATTTCCTCCACTTTCCATAGGGAAATCAACCCCCTCCCCCAGCTACCSTGACACCCAAATCCCAGATACTCTAGCTTTGAGTGTCAGCTGGATTTTGAATCCCACGGGGAGACTCTATGCCTCTTGACGGATTCATTGTGACACTGCCCAGACTGCCTGCAAACTGTCAGACAGCTCTGTTTGCCAAATGTCGACATTATCTAATTGGCATTTCAGCCCACTTCTCGTTTTTAATGGACATGAGGAAGACCCAGCCAGCAGTGCTGAAGCAGTGGCAGCGCGCTCAGGCTGCGCTGGCTGCAGCCTCCCTCGGGCAGCTGCAGGATGGCACCAGCAGCCGGGGTGTGGAGGCAGCTACTCGAGAGCTTCTGGACCACTTGATGCAAAATACAGGAACTGAGGAGGAGAAAGGACACAGCAGAGGAATGGCAAATTCAGGGGTAGATGCTAGCAATCAAAGCAATGTGGTGTTATTGTGGTGGCTAAACAGCTTAGACCTCTTAACATAATTTACAGCAAAAGCAGCTGTCTTCTTTGAAAGAAAAGGCTTGCCACAAACAAGAAGRTAGTTGCTATATTTATCTATATATCTATCTATGACCTGATCTGTATCTATCTATTACTGGTCTAAAAMGTGTCCTGATGCATTGTATCCAGAAACATCAAGCCTTCGAAGGGGTAACCTGGAGCAGGATYACACAGTGGGCCATCTGCTGAAGCAGCTGAGAGATGGCAACTCATATATTAACGTAGCTGTCTACTCATTCATAATTGTTGCCTACATCTCCAGAAATAGATCTGTTTCTCTTTTTCATATCTATCTGCCTGGCCTGTCAGAGCCATAGTAGATTAGTTTTTCTCACTGTTCTAAACTGTGGTTTTCCAAATAAATTATTACACCTCTCTTGGCTTGCAGCAATAGTGTGGCAGAATGGATAAACAATTCACATGCTTCAACCATCACTCTAAATCTTCATCAGACACCGTTTCAGTGGCTGCACCCCTTTATCTCAAACATGTCATTCTTAATTTCCTGTCAGAGCGTCTTTACACATTATTTCATATTGCTTTAAATGGCAGGATATACATCCATGGAAAAAAAACGCTATACAAAATACCGTCTAGATGMGAAAAGGTCTTCTGCAAGAGAGAAAAGCGTGAGTGCCTGAAGTTTCATTGAAATTGATACCAAATAAGATTTTAACTCACACTACTCTAAATAAAGTGTGTGGGGAAAAAAATTGAAACTATCAGAAAAATGTATTATTTAAGAGTTATGTATGTTAGTCCAGCAATAAGCCAGAGAATAAATATGAGGAGATATGATTATGTGTATAAGCAGTGCTTTTAAAGAAAAAAAAAAATAGGAAATGTCCAAAGTTTTGAAGTTTAATATMTAATTTTCAAGTAAACATTTTCTTTCAACTTGTATTTCTTTAACTTTAGCTTCATGTCACTTTGAGGAGCTGGAAYATTTTACATTGCACTCCTGTTTGGTAAGCACAAATAAGGACTGCACTAATGATGGAGGTCACTTTTAAAGCTTAATGTCAAGRTGGCTTTTAGCAAGTTACTGTAAAAGGATTTTCCAGTTTTAGTGAGAGTTATGACAGTATCCATCCATCTAACAATATGTTAAACCTAAAGAAAAGCTTTCCTACAGTCTCAATACCATTTTCCATAATACCCCCTTCCAATTGTATGCAGGTGCATGTTTTCAGCCACTCTTAACAGTTCCTTAACAATCATTACAAATCCCACTTATCTAAACCAGTGAWTAAAAACCTTTAAGGGGAAGCTGTTTAATTAAAAGTAAAGTAGACATTTATTGTGTGTTTAGTGTGCYAATTTTGCAATGACCTAAGAACCATTCCCTAATTAAATTTTGTAATTCTTTCATATATTACAACTACAATATGATAACACAGAAGAAACTTATCAGCTAATTCAAAGCTCCTATGTGTTTTTCTAAARCATTAGGTTGCCTATGTTTTAAAGTCTGAGAATGGATTTAGCCCTGTAAAAGTCTGTGGAAATATGTTTATAGTTTTGCAATCAACTTCAACAAAAATAGAATGAGACCTGTAAAACTCATGGTCATGATCCATTTGTGTACATTGATCCCAATCTGTCATTATTTCTTTGGTTTCAGTGGAATCAATATGGATAGATAAAATTATTCCACATGATATTTCCTACAGCTAAGAAACATAATTTTTTGCTGCATTTCGCTTTATTGAAACATATGCATAAACATATGCATACATGTTTATCCAAACCCAGGGATGTTTGTTATCTCCCAGTGATGCCGTGATGGTTTGAAACACCACTACAAAGCAGAGGAACGGCTGCAGCGCCTTGCGAGGCGCAAGGCCACTGACAGTGACGTGAGAACACACCTCTCTTGTTCCGTTTTTTATCATTATTACTTCAGYGCTGACATCTGACCTCTTGAGCTGCCTGAGTGTGCTGAAGTGTTCCTGGCTCACACCTGGCGTCGGTAATAAAGCACAGCATGCATAAATAATGAAGATATGTTTGTGAAACTTCACTAAGTGGCAACTGCCTGTGTCAGAGATCCTGCTACCAGCACTTACKGCTGTAAAGGTTTGTTAATGGAGGCTGCTCAGTGGATGACAAAATGACCCAATTAAAGTTTATTCCAAATGACATCAGGGTCATAAAAGGGAACAAAAGAGGAGGAAATGGCTCTGGTGGTTTGAAAATATATTGCAATGTATATTATTACATCTGCACTTTTTGCTATCACAGGAGGACTTMATATTCACATAAAACAATACCTACTAAAAGCCAAGTTAATGAAAAAGGCGACTGTTGGCTAGACGGAAAAATGATGGCTTGTGACACTCTGCTGGACGTGCTTTCCAGGAAAAGATCTAGTAAGAAGGTCTGGGGTAGGAGAAACCTTTCTCCTGTCAGATACTGTATCAGAGACTTTTTGGATGAGCAAAGGATTTCAAATTCAAATAGTCAGTCCATTTGTAGGAAAAAGCTCTCACATAAACAGTAAAGTACTTCTAGTGCAGGGTTTGTCGTATTCTGATTTATTCTGAAATTTCTAGATGAGGGCTGAAACTGTGGACCCCTGGAGGACTAGACATGGCCCAATTTACAGAAAAGTTATTTGCTCCTAAGTGCCCCTTCCACTGGAAAGGAGGAAATGTGTGTAAATGAAAGGAGACTGAGGTGCTCCAATGAGAAATCAGCAGGCAATAAAGCATCAGTGATTTTGAGCCACCTGCAGTTAATTTTCCATTGGTTCCAGGCATCACTCTGCACAGGCAAGGAGGAAAGACTATGTCATTGGATTTCTTTTGCATTGGTCTCCACCGACACTTAGTGATGTACCTAATGTACCAGTGGGGTGAGAGAAGCCGTGTGACGCTTTTTCGGGCAAACAGGAGCAGCAAGGAGAATGTGGGATCAGAACTCAAGTGTCACTYTTGTGTATTCATCCAGACAAAATGAAAACAGATCAGCTCCATTTGTTCTGAGACACTGAAGCCAGTCTAGAAATCCTACAAACACTCCCTACACAGTACAAAATTATAAYATTTAAGGACATTTTTAATTGGGGGCATTAATTTAGGGGCATTTTTAATCCTAGGAGTCCAAGGAAACTAAGGGCGTGGAAGAGCATCACTTTGAGTACATCAGCTTCAGTTGATTGAATGAACTGCAGAGTCCTGCTACTCAGAGGAAGGCTGCCAGAAATGAGCTCTGATTAATTCAGCTTCACTGTGACATGATTCCCATGTTATGGTTGAGGAAAGTGATAAGTTCTTTGCAGTCCAGTTAACATGTCTTAATAATTCACTGCTGCCCCAGCTCAGATGGTCTGCTCCCCTGACCTACTCAGGTTTGATTTGTGAGGAATTTAATTTTTTAGGAAAATCCATTTTCAATAACTTGGGGGTTGGTTTGTTGGTTTGGGATTTGGTTTAGATTTTTTTTTCTTTCCTTTGCACTGCTACATCTTTGCAGCAAGTGAATGCCTGCCATTCCGCAGGCAAGAAGCAGCAGCCAGTTGCTSCATTCATGAGCACCTCACCAGCATAAAAACAYATTGCTGAAGGCATAGCAACAGGTCAGTGGCTTCCTAAGGTGGAATATTCCCATTTCCAAGGGTTGCCTCTTGCAGCCACACTAAAACTTATTTTGCCRATAAAGATACACGTTTGACTTTGTCGTTTCAGTCTTCACCAGAGAGGAAGGATGCTTCAGGAAGAAAGCTGGGTAAACTTTTAGTTATGCTTTCTTGACATAGTAACACATCTTTCAACAGCCTGTGACTCAAAGCATCCTGGGCCASAGTTTCATGCTTAATAGCCCTTGGTGAATATTTTTTCTGTATCAACGGTGCCTGAGTTTTGAACCTACATAAATTTTTGGTACCTATTTTATGCCAGCACTAAATCAAAATGAACACCAAGCCTCCACAGATAGCCAGTTTAATAGAGAAACCATTTTCTCACAGTGATTGGATGCTTTCCTTGCAAAGTGGGATTCTGATAGTAATTGGAATACAGTAATCTTCAGACTGAAGATTTTGTTTTGGTAGAAATAATGATAAAACAAGTAGAGTCATATTTACTTTAATAAAAAGCCATTCTACTCTTTCAATATGAAAATGGAATTTGACCCTCGTTAGCTAAATGAGTTTGAGTAAGAAATTGAGCAATAACATTTTTGGACAATTAGTCTCCACTGTGATGCTTCTCCTAGTAGAGGAAATTATTTGCCTTGTACCCCAGCTCCTTTCTGATGCTTCTTGGCATGTGTTACTTTATTGTGAAAGAAGATCCTTCTTACATTCTATAAATAAGTATGASCCCTTGCAAAATCAACAAGATTAAGAAGTTTCCCTTAAGGCAGTGATTCCTTCCTTAGCAAAATATGATGCAGACCTGTGCATCAATGCATCCTTTCACCTATTAAAAAGTGGATTAAAATCCTGAATAAAATCCTCTTCAAAACCAGAGGTAAATATTTTTTCATTTATATTTGTGCAGTGTTTCTAGGAGATACATTTTTCCATTTTGTTTTTTGTTTGTCAGCATGAAAAGAAAGCCTGTTGCTGAATAAATCCATGCTTTGTTATCCCCCCATCCTCAATGGTATCTTACGAGACCACATCTTGAGAAAGAGCTGCCTGAGAGACCAGACCATGGCAGTTCAGCAGTGCTGCTGTTCTCTACCAGCTCCTGCTGTGAGAGACATCCCAGAGACCTCAGTGGAACTGCTAAAGCACCAAAAGCAGAGCATACAATCAAATTTTCTCCCAAAAACAGGTCCTCAGTGAGCAGTTGTCTTCCCTTATCCCCACCRTGGGTGTCRAAGCAGCATCATTGGGCAGGGAGGRCACTTTTGTAGTACAGCAGCAGCAATCTTTTGGAAGGGCAGCAAAACAACAGCCCAGGCTCCTTGTTCTCTTTTCAGGAGTGCTGGGGTATTTATCCAGTGCGTGAGAGCTCTTCGCCTCAGCCTTCTGACAAAATTTCTRCTGTAGCTAATTATATTCTCCTTATCTAAAACCTCCCATGCTTCATCTAGCTTGAGTGGAACTTCTCCAACCAAATGGTTTTTTCAGTGGAAAACTGCTGTTTGACTGAAAACAAAGCACTTCTGAGTAAGTGTCAACTTTAACAAAATCTGATAAACAATTACAACTCCTTCAGTAAGGTTAAAATATCCTGCATTAACCTTTTCAGAACAGCGACTCCATTTTTCATTTTGAAATTACTCCTTCAGATTGCGTTATATGTTAAATTGAGATTAAAGACTGGAGCCTAAAATGAAATTGTTTTGAAAGTGTCACTTAAAGTGATTTGATTTCATTCTGCTTTGGAAGCAAAGTAAATGTTGAAATCCTGAAATTTCCCATGAAAGGTAAATTTTGTATCCTTTGCAACTTTGTTCATTTGCTTTTGGTTGTGTGCCRTGATGCATCGCTGCTATCCTCATTAAAGAAATTAATAAATATTCTCCACATGGGATTTGTATCCCAATCATGGTGACTGCAGCTGCGTCCCCTAAAGAACCAAATTTTTCTTTTTCCCATTGCCAAGAAGTTTTATGCTGACCTTGTGTCTCAAAATGTGTAAGAGCTGATCACTTGCTCTTGCAGGTGAGCTGCTGATAACTTTTTCAGAAGTTCATATATCACAGCCTGAGCAGTGTGTAACTGAAAGCCAGTCACATATTTCTGCTTTACCTATACTGAAGAAAAAGAGAAAGAAAACAATCAATCAAAGAAATAACAAATTATGAATAAATTTCTGAAATGCTCACAGTTGGATGTCCTCTGCGGAAAACATCTGATGCCTCTGTTCAAAACACACTTCCCATATAAMTTCAGCTGCTGCAGTGAGTACCACATACCAAACAGACAAAGCGAGGTTCCAAAACATGAGAATTTTCAAGTTGTTGAGAACATCTGGAACTGAATGTGAAAGCAACCAATGGCACAAAGTTACTTAATCTGCTGTTTTAACAGTGTTGGTAGTAGATGGTGCTAAACAAAACTATTTGACTTTTACTTCTGGATGGTCCTTTTGGATGGAGACAAATGGAGCAGGTTAGCATCAACAGAGTGGTCTTTTGGTGGCACAAACCCTGATGCTGTCTGCCTCACAGTAGAAGGAACGGGTCTGTGTCTTTGGCACCTCTGAAAACTTGTCCCATGGACTGTACTCACCAATTGCCATTGGAAAAGAGCGATCTTAACAKCTGGCCTCAGTCTCATTTGAAATGCCACAGGAAGAACAACGCTGAAGTTGACTTCAGTACTAATGTTTGCAAACATATCTGCAAACAGATCGTCACCAGCAAAGGAAATGTCTTTGAATGCTGATTCAGGATTACATGTCCTGCTTTAAACAAATCASGTCAGTTTGCTTCTAACTGGTTCTTACTTGAATATTAGTTAATGAAATTTGGAAGCATCACAGTGTCACTAGGAGTGTTATGATCCATCAAAGAAAGTATTCATAAAATTGTAGTAAGTGCAAGCATTAGAGAGTATTTGCAAGAGACAGATACAAAACCTGAGTCCTAACTCAGGACTTACTGCCTTATCTGTATAATTTCACGCCAACTACTGCATTCTGGAACTCTTGTACATCTGCATGATCCATAAACTTCATCAGACAGAAATGCTGTGTCTGTGTTTGTTATCCAACATTGGCAAGCAACTTTCTAGATGCTTGGAGTTGCTGAAAGTTGTAGTATCTGAATTCAACTTATCACAGCTCCCTATAACAGRGCTGCAAGAACTGAAGTCACCCACACTGGTGAAGAATGCTCTGATAGAACCAAGCCTTATCAGAAACCACCCATTTGTCAAAGCAAAATCATTTCTGTGAAAATCCTTCTGGTTTGATATGTTGAATTGATATATCAGTTAAATCACAGGTGTGATTCTGATGAAGAGTTGCCTGTGAGGAAAGATCCCATTAGAAATATAAGTGACATAGGCTCCCAAGGCCAAGGACAGGATTTCTGAAGTCCTTTCATATCTTTGCCCTACTATGCTCCTACTAGAAATGGAGGTCTCTGTAACTGACATCTTACAGGGGATATCTGAACCTTGCTGCTTTTTCAGTTGGGTGGTTTGATGCTGCCAGCTTCCTCAACAAGCAGGAAATACATAACACTGGACTAAGCTTGGCTGTTTTCGTAGAACATGAAAAAAATACAAATCTATACTCCATTCAAGGCAACCAGTTTTGCTAGAAAGCCTAATGGATTTCTAAATCTTTTTTTGAATCTTTAAACCCTCTTATGGTTCATGGCTATCTTCTAATACAATTTTGTCAGGTGGTCCACCTGGAAACTCTGGTACCAGCCCTTCAGCCTGAACTCAGACAATACTCTAGGAGACTTTGCTAAATTGCTTCAGATAATATGCTCATCAATGCACAGCCCAAAATTAGGTTGTCCATGAAACCAATTCATATTAAATGGTTGCTTGAATACCAAATGAAAAAATAATTCTTCCTCTTCCTCAGAAGCTCTCATAAACAACAGAAATTTCACTTAGACCAAATCATCTTGGTGATATATGGGGGGGGGAAAGAGGTAGCTCTTTCGTCCAATTTGTTCATGTGTAAAAGTGTAATTAATAATCAAAAATGCACTTGGATAGTAGGAAAGTAGGAAAGATTTCTTTATTCAAGAAGGATTATAAAGCAGCAAATTTCCAGAGGAACTAAAAAATATGCAAGTCATGCCAAAGTATCGATTGCATAATAATGTGATGTCAACAGCACAGAATAATCATGTTTGCAGGTGGGAGCTTTACATACATTATACAGCAAAGGTTTTACTGTTGAAATGGAAATATAAATTGAGCAGTATGTATTTCTAGATAATAAATTATTATTCACATACTAATATCCATCTTGTACATCTTGATAAAGCATTATCATCTCTCTCCTGACTGACTAATGAAAAAAGAAAAATTCAGTGTTTGRAATTAAATCTGATGTGGATGACATTTAAGGTCATGAAAGGCAATCTTAGTTGTACTGAAATCTTTTAATCTTATTTGCAGATTATTCCATCAGTGACTCCCTGGAGTTGCAAAAGGATTTTATTCTCATATCTTTATTTTTAATTGAATGTTGAAAGTGTAACATATTGTAAATTGCTCTTAATTTTAAAAAGTACTTTCTTGTCTCAACATCACCACATTTACAGAGCTACAGGAGTAGCGACTCAGAAATATACCTGGGCAAATTCAGTAGTGGCATGCAAAGTGGTTGGATGTAATTAGGTAAGGAAATTACTATAGGGGGTGAAGTGCATAATCATACTTAATTGTGATTCAACAGATGTTCAAAATTACTGTAACTTACTCCAATCTGATGTAACAGCCAAATTTGATTCCATATTATATCAGGATGTAATTCCCATTGAAATCAGCAGGTCCACATAATTCGGGGTATCAGACTCCTGACTTCTGTAGGCAGGAAATACTTGGCCTTCTGCAAACCCAGATCACAGGGGCATTGGTAAGTTTTTACTTATCATGGTCAAGGTTTTCTCTACAACCTGCTGTTTTTTACTGATAATTAAAATGCTGCTGTTCTTCACACATCTGAAATGCCTTGACTTCTTAACCTCCAACACCTCTCTGAGGAYTATATTTTGCATTAGGCAACTGAATCAAGGACAGCTTTCCCAACAACCTGAGTAGCCAATGCAAGAACCATTTCCTGGCTGGACTCACACAGCAGCACTGAAGGTCCAGTTTGTTTATGYAGGAGCACCCCAGAGCTTGCCTAAACTACCCAACAAACTTAAGGTTGAATTCCTGTCTTCCCACGTCCTGGACCAAAAAGTTTGCTCAGCAAAGTCTTATCAACAAAGTGAAAACCTTTTTCTCASTTTTTTTTTTCTTACCACTGTTTATCTGGGAGGTATGATCCATGGTTTCTGAATGAACGTGAAGAATGTATCTCTCTTTCAAATTACAGGAAGAACTGACAATGTGAGCGGTTTCACCTAGTATGTTTGGTGCAAAAAGGGAAAATCGTACCACAAGGACAATTGGAACCCAGACTGTAATCACTCCCCAACACAGGCTACTCAGTCTGTGTGTAAAGGCTTTACATGTGAATTTGAAGATATTTTTGAAAGACACTAGAACGTACGGCCCAAACTGTCAAACAGTGATAGTTTCAAGTTTCAGTGATGAGGCCAAGGATGGGCAAACTCCACACTGCAGTGACTGGCCATGTCAAAAGTCCCTTGAGTAGTTACTTCAGCTATATGACACCAAGCTTTCCAGCAGACCCTCTTTCCTGGTCTKGTCCCCTCAGGTAGGAAAAGCCAGTGGATAAAATGTGCTGTGCGTGTCCACTGATGCCGCACTACCTGGAAGCCAGGCAAAGCTGCAGGAGTCTCTGACCCTGGGAGCAGCACCTGCAGGGTCCCTCGGTGAGACCCCCTGTCCCCAAAACCAGTTGCATTATGTTTGCAAAGGAGCTTGTAACATTTTTCTCTCACAACCTACATCTCTGTGTTTCTTGCAGGACAGCCCGATCCATTTATTTCCTGGGCAGCACAGGGCTATCTCTGGTAGGTATTTACACAGCAACAATCACAAACCTCTTGTGCACAGGTATTTATAGAGCACCAATCGCAGGCAGTTGCACCTAATCACTGATATTAGCATGATGTGTCAAATACAAAATCTTTCTCTGAAAACAGCAGGGTCCAAACAACTCAGCTAATGAAACAGRCAATAAAGAGCACGTGTGTGGCACCACCTCGCCTATCCTATTTTTGACCGTTAAAATAAATTATATGGATTTCAAGTACTTGAAAATAACACAACAAGGCTACCTGACTTGCCTGCATGTCAATGTCTTGCAGCAAGGATTAAAAGAGGGGGGGTGGGGGGTTGCGTTCCTCAAAAGTAAACCCTTGGCATAAATCAGCTCTTTGGTGCCAMACTAAGAGGAGTGCTGCTAGACATCCATGCAGGGAAGAAAAGCAGGCAAGTTCTTCCTTTCCTGACAGGAGTACCTGGCTTCATGGCTTGGCACTGTGCACACTCATGCAATGTCCACCTTGGAGCATGAATTAATGTCCAGTACCTGCAAGGCGAGTGTTAGCCCCATTCCATGGTCTGGGACGTGGTGAAGCTCAGCACCCAGACTTGTGTGCAGTTAAGTGATAAGGCTTGTGCTGCAGGCAGGATTTGACACACAGAAAGATGGACCTGCAGGACAGCRTCGTTGTCACAGCAGTCCTACCTGCCCCTGTGCAACACTTCCCTCTCCCTTTTCAAGTCTCCTCCATGCTAAATAAAGTGCAGGTTAATTCAAAAAGGGCAACTCACACTGGGTTATACAGGGCTGATATTACTCACTCTCTCATGGAAGCAGAGACTGGGAAGCAGAGGAGAGGAAGCGACAGAGATGTACACACGTAAGACRCCCTTGCCAGAGAACAGAAAGACACAGAAATTGTCATGCTGGCACAGGACAGTTTTCTGGCTTACTTGTTATCAGTCTGTGGCATTGACCTGTACCAGGTGCTTTAGGGGAATGTCAGAAATAATACAGATGTTGACTCTAAAATTACTCTAAAATTACTTTGTCATCATGGCAATTTTTTTCTAACCATGAGAAGTCAGTGGTTGGTCTCACCCTTCTGGTTCACCTCCCCTCTGTGTATGTCTCTGGTCCTCATATAACTGCACATGTAATATATTAACTATTTATAAAATTATGAGAAACTTATCTAATGGATTGAATTTGTTGTTCTCATGAATTTAATACAGTGTTTCTAAGAGTCAGATTCTGCATTTGTAAAATGTGCTTGTAACACATGATATAGATGTATTTTTTTGCTTTGAAGGCACACAAAAAATAAACATACAATTGAGCAAGAAATCTCCCACTACGGGGAAGGGTGGATCTTTCAACCAGAAATACTTCTCTGTGCCTGACAGAGAAAACACAGCACAACTACTGTCACGGRCAGATATTGCAATCAGCTGCACAGATGGTTAATATAACAATTTTTGAAAAGAGGAATGTATGGCTGGATGTTACTTTAAAATCAAGCCCTGTGTTCAGAGAGAGAATAGAGGAGTGCAARCATAGTTTTCAGATCAACATGGATATATCTGGATATAGCCATGCAKTTCTGTAAATGACTATGAAATGTACATATCCCGCTCGATGATCTTCAGAGTCTTTTAAAAACTAAATAGTTCGGTATTTCTRTGCACACACACAAGTGYACATGCACACACACAAAAGCTGACACATTCATTCAGAAAACAGATTCCAAACTGGAAAGGGAAACTATTCCTTTATTCTCACAAAGAATAGATTCTGCAGTATCATTCCTGTTACCAGGCAGAGGCAGGCAGGGTGATTGACTCACCAATTGATTTTGATCACAGCAATGGCAGATACTTTGTTCTAATGGTATAAAATCATGAGTTGGGAGCATTATTGCACTCCTCAGGTAAATCTTTGCAACCCAAAGGCGATGCTTTATAAATTTTATCTGAGTCACTCCTCCTATCACTATCCCATTGTTTTATTCCTCTCAGTGGTAAAAAAMAACACAAACCAAAACAACAAAACCGGCAAGCCAATACTACCACTGCCATTTTGGTTTACCTTGAATGAAAGGGCTGTCAGGTGACATTAGCAAAGGAATCAAATGTGCATACTTGAAAAGGTATGCTATTTCACAGCCACATTATGAGCACTTTAAACTAAAAAGTGTGCCTTTTATATACAAAATATATATGTAACAGATATTCAATAATGTGACTCACTATTGGCTGCTGGAGTTGTTAGAAAGCAAAGCAGGGAAGAAYTATATTTTTTTCTTTCATTTTATTAATGGCACATCCAAAGAGAGCAAGACTGCCATATCAGAAATTAGCCTTTGTGCCTGTTTATTCCTAGAAAGTTCTCGAACAAACTTATATTTCATTCTGCATTCAAAGAGAAGCAGTTTTAAACAGGATCCACAGGTCTGAAATACCAAAATCCTCAAAATCTTGTCCTATTGCTCAGYCTCAAGCTTTTTTTAAGAGTCCTATCTTGCATAACCCTTCATGTAAAATAAAGGCTGTAATTTTTCATCTGCTAATTTCTGTGATCTCATTTCCAAAACACTTCTTTTCTCCACAGTCACACACTGGCCTCTTCTCTCTGTGTCCACGTAATCTCCCTTCCCATCATCTCTGTTTCACCTTTTTGCCCTTAACACCATTCTCTTACTACTCAAGCAGCTCAGTTTCCTATCTGTCTTATCAAACTCCTCTTTTTCTTCCTTTKTAATAGCGCTTCTTTACCAAGTATTCATTATAGGCTGCACTTTTTGTTCCTCCTCCTGATATCTACACGTCTCTGAATGATTCTAACCCAGGCTACACTATATGAACACATGTGGTCTGAAAGAAAACCATTTTCTAGCATGTTTCTTATTTAATTTGTGGAAATTTACAAGTTATGGAAAAAGTAAAAAGCCAGAAAGTTTTTCACAGATCTCTCTGAACAATAGAGTATGACAAAAAGATTCAAACCCAGCAGAAATGCCAACCTTAAAAAGCCTTTGCACATACTTAGAGCTTTCTCCTGTTTCTGCAGTGTGACACAATGGTTTACATTGAAAAGCTGACATACTTATCTTGAGATTTGATGATCTTCCTCAGAGTGGACTTCAGAATTTAAATGTTTCCATGCTCCCTTATCTAACACTTTATTCTTTCTCACATTCCTGTTATTCATATGGGTGTGCAGTCTCAGTGGGCTAGCCAAAATCATTTATGGAAATGTATGCTGCCTAGTTTTCAAAAAGATTGTATTTCAGCTATCCTTATTTCAGATCAGGGCACATGGGCTATCATTTAAAACTTGCAAATACTCAGACAAACAGGGACAACTCAGATAGCTTTGGTAGTAAAGGTGGCATCTCCAGCACAAACTGCATAAATTTTACATGCGAGCATGAAARCACATATAGGATTTTGCAAAATATAAAAGCATTTTCAAAAGCCCTTGTATTTGAAAATAACAGACCTTCTTTCTAAAGGGAAGCTAGAGTGACACAGGGAGAAGCTGTTTCCTAATCAGGTGCTGCCTGTACCCATGCAGAGTAATCTAATTTGCAAGTAGGTGACCTATATGTCTGGACATAGCTGATTATTTATTCAACTAATCAAATTATATTGTGTCATTTGACGATAGGATGTACACAGTGCTGACACGATGTTATTTTTTGTCACCAGATAAGGGGAATTGATTCTAATCTATATTACTTTTGTTAGTCATCAACTCTTACACCTAGACCTGCCAAGGGAAGCGTGAATGCATTTTGTGAAGTTCAATAGCACACATATCATTAGGTCATAGCAAAGATATGCATTGCTGAACAAAAAAACACCCAAACAAACAAAGCGGTGTCCGTCATCATTTCAYCAACTTTTTCTATGTACCAGTAGTGTAAGGCTGAGAGCACCCTTCTACCCCTCTGCTCCCAGCCATTGTCATGATGCACTTGCCTAATTCCACTTCTTCATTTTTATCCTTCTGTCATCATCTGGTTTTAGGGAGAGACAACCATGGATTAGATTGCATCTTCTAAGAAACCTTGCTTCTTGCTACGCCCAAAAGTATTGAAATCTTAAGAATACTCTCCACCTGTGTGTACTTGCAATTCCCATTTTATAATTAATCTCAAACCACATGTCATAACATGGACAAAAGAGTGGGKTTTTTTTAATCTTGATTGAATGATTTCATTCTCTAACCACATCTACTGYAAAGGTCAGTGAATAACTGACATATCTGCTAAGGCAGAGGAACTCCTCAGGAGGGGTCTGTGTCTGTGTGCCCTAATGAGGACTCAGCCGATCTCAGTACTTCTCCCATCCCTCCCCTGCCCCAAGTTATTGGCTGGGTTTTTTTCAACGACCCCGCAGATTATTTCAGCGGGGAGGAGRGACAGAGTGAGGGGGTGCTGAGGACTTAGTGGAAAGGAGGAAAGTTTTTAAAATCCGTAATTATGAGCCGCTCATGGYACGAACGGAGCCTCCTGTACGGAGTATTTGGGAGCGCGATGACAGCAATTGTTGCCGCTGTTGCTCCCACGGGTGGGGGGCTCTGGCCCCGGTCCGCGGGGGAAGGGGGGCTGGGAACAGCAGGAACCTGGCCGCGACTCCCAGTGTGGAGGCGACGGCTGTCACAGCCGCCACCACCGCAACCCTCCCGGGGCCACAGTGCTGGGTAGAAAGTACCGGTGGGAGGCTTCCCGCGGGGAAAGGCCCGTGGGGGAGCGGCGGCCCCGCGGCTGCAGGAAGGGGCACGGGGAGACAGGGAGAAATCTGCTCGCTCTGGCAAAGTTGGCGGCGGCGCAGCGGGGGTGTCACAGAGCAGGCGGCCCCRGCGGAGCGAGTGGCCGGGCGGAGGCCGCTCCGCCGCACCGCGTCCGCACGGGCGGGAGGCTCCGGCAGCGCCGCCTCGGGAGCGCCCGAGCTTTGGCGGCGGCGGGTCGGGCACGGCCTGAGCTGGCACGGCCCAGCCCAGCTCGCTTCGGCCCCCCGGGTCAGGCCCGGCGCAGCTCCCCGGGTTCGGCCCGGTTACCCGCGGCGGGGCAGGTCCAGCCCCGCTCGTCCCTCGGCGCGGCCGCCTCTTGCTGCGGCATGCCCGGCGCTGCGCCCCCGCCCCGTTCCCCGCAAAGGGTGGCCGTGGCAGGGAGCGCCTTCTCCCCGGAGCCGTGCTCCCTTAGGGCGCTGGACGGAGTGAATGCAACTTCAGCTGCCGCGGCCGCTTCCTCCGCTGTCCTTCCTTCCCTCCCCCCGCCTTCCCTTCTCKCCTGAAAAGAGCAAACTTGCGCTGAAATGGCACCTCGGCTCGTGCGCCAGCCTAACCAGCCCATTAAATATGATCAACGTACCGTTTGCATGGATTTCCCAGTCCTGATTGCTCCAAAGGGGAATCATGCCCTACCTCCCACTTTCCCAATCTTCATTCTCCCAGTGTACACACGGTTGTAATTACTGGTGATTGTGCTAATGCAACCCTGAGCAAAAGCATGCTGGTACTATGGAGAGGGAAGGTGAAGGAAATACCGTTAATTTAGGGCAATGTACATATGGATTATGTGTTTTTCTTTACTACACCATCCTATAGATGCACGTTAAGCATCAACCCAAACATCAGTGGCTCTTTTCCTCGGCTCCTTTTCCACCACTCCACCCTCCCCCCACACCCCCCCCCGTGGGGCTTTTTTTTTTTTTTTTACCGGATCACCAGGTGATCTGAAAAGAAATGTTGGATCGCTTCGTGGACCAGCGAAAGGAGAGAAAGTGAGAAGACGGCTTGTTAGTCCTGGCTCTAGCCAAGGAGAATGCTGCCTGATCCCACTCCTGCCGTGATTGCTTCTTACATAACTCTCTGTATTCACCGCAGACCGCTTCACTCGGAGGCGGACGGGGAACACCCCAGCTAAATACCACGTCGGGCCTTCTCCGCACTTGAATCCCCTCCTTCAGCAGAGCGGGGCTTCGAAGCGTGATCATTAACTTGGGTGATCATCACTCGGTTTCTTTTGAAGGCGGCTGAACGGTCTTTTTCTTAAGCTAAGAGGGTTTTTTTTGTTATTATTTGTTCAGATGACATTCCCTGTTCCGCTCGCCCTCGCCCCCGCCCCCGCGGCATGCGCGCACAAGCACACACTCTCACACCCCTTTTCTTTTCATCATCATCAAATAAAGATTAGGTGGGCAGATTATAGAAAGCGTTTTCAGTCCTGTGCTGATCTTTATTCCAGAGTCTTTGTGATGATATTGATGATGATGATGGTCAAGTGGACAGTTTGATTTTTGTGTTTGGAGCTAGTTATAAAGAATCAATATTATATCAAGGGGTAACTTTYGTGATAAAGGACTTTAACCATTCTGGCTATTCATCATAAGTCTGTAGCAAGCAGATAGGTCAAAAGAAATTATATTGCACTAAAGAGTGTGTCTTCTTATCTCTCCTATACCAGGGGAATAAGGGACAAGCCAATCGATACAGTAGCTGCTGTATACTTCTGGCAATTATCAATAGCTGATTTCGTCTTTTGAGGCCTGCATCTATTAATACAAACTAATAATAATCTTCTGAGCATATCTGTAGCCAAGGCAATGAAAGTTTTTATAGTTGCCGACACTATTTATATAGCTATAGTGGACAATGTAGCATACTTTATTTGTGTGTGTGTGTGTGTGTGTGTGTGCATGTGCATATATATATATCAATATCCATCTCACTTGTCTTTTTCAGAAGCATACAGATTTTTGCAGAGGGGATAAGCCCACTGATTTAACATGCATCTTTACATGCACTTCCTGGAGTATGCACTGACAGACGTACTGCAATATAAATACACAGGGGTTTAAGATATACAGCACATATGCATCTATATGTGTGAATGACATGTATGTATGAGCTTTAATGTGTGTTGATAATGTCCCCTCAAAGATGTGTATTACAAACATTCCACGAAGTATTTAAAATTCTTGGTTAAATTAGTGTTTCAGCTCTTAGGTAAAGGAACAGAAATAGATTGAAATTGGAGTTTGCTACGTGTGAACATAAGCTTTTGTGTATATGAATCAATGTTTATTTAGACTCAAGGGTGGCATGGGATTAAATAAAAAGAAAAGTAACTTAAATGTTTGAGGCAAAACGTTTAGGCATAGTTGTGCTGTAAACTGGTTCTATAAGTCTCGTGGTAGAGTTAGTTGCCTTCCACAAAAAAAAATTGTAATAGAAAAGAAACATCTTTATAATTGACATTTGACATGCTGTTTGGGTTAGGCTGTGGTAGACCAAGCACAGATTTCCCTCTGATGGAAACATTTATCATCGTGATTGCTGCAGAGTGGCAGGTGGTGTTATCAATTACCTCTTCTTACCAATAATAATATTAGTATGGTAATATCTTTGCTCACGTGAGAACGAATTAGTGGTCAGTTGTTACAACTCTAAACAGAAAAAATCGTGCTGGATTTAACCCCAGGGTCCTCAAAACAAAAGTTGTGGTGAGGAAAGGAGGCGGGAAGATGATACTTCAGTCTGCCAGGAACAGTGGGAGATGACAGAAAATAAAGCCCCTTCGAATGAAGTTGCTGAGCAAAATAATAACTTTAAAAGACGCTAGATAGATTGTACAAAACGTCAGACCCGTCTTATCCGCACGTTGGTAACTTTGATGGGTTTAAGAACATCCTCGTATGAAGCGTAAGTGAATACAGAACTATTTACATGCTCTTTGTAGAGTCAGTCTGGTAGGTAAGCTTTCTGATGGTTTTTATGAACTACGAATAAGAATAAAAATTAAGCAAACGCATAACTAGGTGTCGCATTAATGTAAAACATAGTGTTCTGGTTGGTAAATAGCATTATTAAACAGGCAGAATAATAACATGACGCTTCTGACAATGAAAGCAACATCGCAAAAAAAGAAGACAATTAACAAAATAGATTTAATTACTGAGAGAAAACCCACTTTTGCTTCCCATCACTTGTAAAGTATTTTGGTGGACCGTCCAGCCACTGCGAGGGGGAAGCGAGCGGGCGGCGTTTGAGCCGGAACACGCGTGACTGCCAGCCCCGCAACCGCGTTTCCCTGCTCGCCTGCGCACCCCTACCTGTGTGGGTGCACAGAGATTTATGTGGCTCGGAGATCCCATCACAACCCCCGCCCCCCCCCCCCCCCCGTCCCCACTGGAGTGGCAGTGTTTTTTCGTAGCCCAACTTCGGCGAATGCATCATTATAAATTTTTTTCCACCCTCGACTTAAGAAGATTAATTAAAAGGTCCGTGGAAAACTTTGCTGTGTAATGGGGGGCGAGGGAGGAGGAAGGGGCCGGAGGAGACGCATATCACTTCATAACTTTCCACTTGCCCTCCGAGCCCGCTGCACTGACAGGGTTTCCCACGGAGSTCGGGTAGAAAGTTTCCCCCGGCGATGTGCGCCGTCGCCGACGGAGCGTCCCAGCGGTGCCTGACGAAGCCGGGGCTCCACAGCTCTTCCCCGGGGGGAGGCAGCGGCCGCCCCGCTCCGCGCCGCCCTGCAGCCGGCTCCGCGACCCCCGCGCAGCGCGACCGGCTCTTTCTCCCAAAGAAAAAGTGGGGAGGCGAGCGACATAAGGGAAAAGAAAACCATAAAATGTATCACTTGTAACCCTAGAATATGTTAATGTCAAGAGATACAAATCTGGTAATTATGCCTTTCTTGCCTGTTGTGTTCTCCATTGTTCATTAAACATTAAAGACGGGATTATTTAATTTTCCACTTAAGGATTCTCTCACGTTCCACAAAATCATATTAATTTTCAATCATTTTAATTTTACAAAGGACAAAGTTTTGGGTCTACAACACTGCCAA
>NW_026623561.1:106736-121736 GCF_030028575.1 Malurus melanocephalus
GGGGGGGGGTGGTTGTGAAATGTTGCCTCAGCAACAGCAGCAAATCTTTTCAAAAGATGACTGGATGAAAATTGACACATTTCAGGTACTACCGCGATTGTGGGGAAAAATGGCTGGGCGAGGTGAAAGTGGGTTTTCACTCARGGCAAATATCTCAGTCACAGGGAGTGACTGTGAAGCCTCTTCACCTGAAAAAGTCGGAAAAAATGCCCTCTCTGTTTTTGAAGGGGAAACCCTAACTCCAGCTCCCCACTCACGGCTGCGGTGCCGAGGGTTGCTTGAACGCCTGCATACGCTCGCTTTCACCTGCACTCTGCCTACAATCTAACGCAGCACATACACACACACGCGCAACGTGTTATTYGTGTGATCTGGGTGCAATAAATCCCAACATCTGACGGAAAAAAAACATGCTCAATTAATGGGCTCGTCCCCTCCCACTTCATATTAGAAAAYTGCATCATATTTCAACCATCACGATTGTCTCTAGATCTTTTAAACAAAACACTCTTAGTGCAACCAAACTTTCACCAAGGACGGATGCACGAGAAGAAGATGCACTAGAATTTATAGACAGTAAACAAGTTTTTTAATTGTGAAGCGGGCAATCATTGCGAGGAGTGCCATGTACACATCTCGCTAAACGGTGGACAGAAAAGTGCATTCTTCTAATACCAAACAAGCATTGATCTGGCGTTTCAGTGTTCTTCCCCTTAAGGGTCGTGCCCATTTCTAACGAATACCTGCCCCACAGAAGTCGCTGATGTTGTGCGTGTCAGCAAACTATCCGCAGTGGCCTGAACTATCGCCTCTAACTTTATTTGGTTTGCCTACCGACATAAAAGCGGAGAAAAAACCGAAAACCCAGAGACAGGGTATCAGAGCGCACGAGATAATGGGAGCTATCAGCAGGGAAAGTTTACACAGAGAAGGCTCCCAAAGAAGCCGGGGTTAGTGTGTTTTAAGGACTAGGGCTGGATTACACGGGCTGGGGTGGGGATATTAGGAGGAAATCCCTTTCACTGATCCCCGGCCCCATGCGCGGTGCTGCCCGCCTCCCTCCCGCGGCCGGCAAGGTGGTCTGCGCCTCCGCGCCCCTGCAACAGCCGGCTCCGGGACCACTCCGCCGAGCGCAGCACGGCGCGGGGGTCGGAGGGGCCGGGCTGCGACTAGCAGATTTTTTTTAAAAAGGAGAAAAAAAAAAAAAAAAAAAGAAAGAAAAACAAAACAAAACGGCGGAGGGGATGGCAGGAGCCGCCCCGAAAGCACACATGCACAGCACGGCGCGGAACTGCGCGACAGGACAGGGCGCGCACTGCGGGCCCCTGCGCGGTGCGGCGCGGCGGCGATCGGCGACGGTGGGGTACATCCTAGCGGCGGCTGGCTGCCATGGGAGCGGGCTGGCCGCACTCCCCGCCCGCCCCGGCCGAGGGGGAGGCGGGCAGGGACGGCCACGGGAAGCGGCAACTTGTGGYGGCGGCTGGGCAGACAGAGCTGCTGCGCGGCGGAGGGGCCGCCCGCCTCCCCGGGGGATGGACGGGGCGGGAGGGACGCGAGTCGGCGGGACGGGGCGGAGGAGACTCGGCCCGGCTCCCCGGCAACTTATAATGCTATAAGACGGGAAAGCGGGGGGTGGTGGGGGAGGGAAGTCTCTCCTCACCCCCCCTCCTCACTTTAAAAAAAAAAGGGGGCGCGTGGGAGAAAAGCCGCTGTTGGGAAAGTGCGTGCGGAGAGGGAGGCTCGGCGGCGGCGGGGAGCGGATCGGGCTGCGGGGCTGGGGGCAGCCCCGGCGGCAACCCCGGCAGCGCGGCACGGGAGGCGGAGGAGGAGGAGGAGAGTAGGAGGAGCCGCCGTGTGACCCGCACCGCTCCCAAACTTGAAAGTTTATCTGCCCGAAATCAAGAGCGGCCGCGTTGCGCGCAGCGCTCCTCGGCACGGAGCGGAGGCAGCGACCGGCGGAGCCGCCGCGCAGGGAGCAGCTGGCGGCGCCGCTGAGAACGAGGCAAGGCAGGGGAGGGGGGATCACCCGACGACAACAACAACAGCTACCCCCACCCCCCAAAACTGGGAGAGGATCCATGCTATTTGCTGGAGACCGAGGACTTGCTCATCGGCGCACACGAGAGCCCGCTATCACTAGCTAACAGGACACACGGCTGAGCCGGGCGGGGGTGGGTGGGCGGAAGGGTGAGGAGTGTCACAAAAAGTCATTACAACCTGAGAGAGAGAGGGAGAAAGAAAAAAAAACTTCCTACCAATGGACAACAGGAAGTGACCACCACCACCAACGGGGAGTCTCTGCTTGGAGAAAGAAGCTGCAAGACAAAGAAGAAGGAAGGAGAGGTGAAAGACAAAACTGCCCAAGGTCTTCTGCGTGTGCGTGAGTGCACTTTCGAGACTGGAGAGAACAAAAGTCAGCCGGGAAGGGGAGACAGAAAGAGCGACGGGGAAGGAGACAGGATGGAGGAAGAGCTAAAGAGAAGCATGTGAAGAGCAAGGGGAAAGAGTAGTGCAACGCCGAAAAAGAAAGCAGACCGAAAAGAAAAGGAAAAAGAAAAGGCATTTTAAAAAAGTTTCTTTTCCTCCTGGGAAGAAATTACTCACACACGCAGAGAAATCAGATGCCTTGCAGCTCAACTTCTGGGGAAAGASAGACCGAGAGAGCAGAGGACGGAGAGTGATGTGAAGAAAAGAAAAAAAAAAWWAAWAAAAWAAGCAAACAGAGCAGAAAGCAAAGCAAAAGAAACTGAGAGACGAGAGGAAGAAAGAACGACAGACAGAAAAGCGAAGATCGTGACCTTTCCCAACAAGTGAACCTTGCACATATGTTGTGTAAAGTGTGTGCAAAACAGATTCCCTCTTGCGTGGTGCGTGTGTGCATCGCTGCTGCCGCCGCTGCTGCCGCTGCCGCCGCCACCGACGCGGTCGGTGCCTCTCGCAGGCGGCGCTGCCGGTGCCGCGGAGACGCATCATTTGGCGGAGCGAAGCGGCTAATTGCGGAGCCCCGTCCTTCATTTACATATGCAGCCGGAGTCCGCTGGAGCCGCGCCAATCCGCGCTTGCCCCCAGCACCATTAATCGCCATGCATTATTCACAATCATAATTACTGAGCCCCATGCGCGCTGCGCGCAGCCGCCCCAGCCCGCCGCCCCGCGCACACCCCGCCCGGCTTGTCCCCCGCTCGCTCACCCGCGCACTCACTCACTCACTCACTCCCAGTTTGGCTGGCNTTTTTTTTTTTTTTGCCGGGGTGTTGGTTGCCTTTTAAGTTGTTTGTTTGGTTTGTTTTGCAACTCGACTTTTATTTGTGAACAGTTATTTCCAGCCCCCAACCCCCCTTCCTTCGTTCCCAATTGCTCCCCCCTCCTTTCCACCTCCACGTCTCTGATGCCTCTGCAAAAAGCAGAGTCAAGACGGCTCAGTTAGCAGCATGTCTCGTCGAAAGCAAGCGAAACCCCAGCATCTCAAATCGGATGAAGAGCTGCAAGCAGAGGTAGTTTCTGAGCACGGTAAGGGCACCCGGCGCCTCTTTCTCCTTCTCTCTCTCTCTTTTTGTGTGTTTCGGATGGAGATAGGTGAATTTATGGTGATGGTGAACATGGGAGCGCAATTACTCTGCAGCGGGAGAATGGGAATTAGAGCAGCCGGGGGAAGAGGCAGCGGAACAGAGAAGTTCGCAGTTTAGCCAAGTTTCTGCAGCCCACCCCCTGCCTAACCAGCCCTCCCAGCAGCAACCTCCCGGCCTCCCCAGCGCTTTGATCGCGGCTGGGCTCGGCGGCGGGGCTCGGCCCTCCCTCCCTACTCACTTGGGCTCGAGCAGCTGCAGGAACGGGCGCCCCGGAGCAGCGCCTGCCTCCTCCTCCTCCTCCGCTGCGCTCCCTCTCTCTGTGTTACCCCCTTTTTCTCCCTCCTGCTCCCTCCCGGCGGAGGCTCTGAGCGGACAGAATCCATGTTCCCCTCGCCCCACCGCCAGGAAAGTTGGGGCGGCCGGGGCCGGAGTGCTCTGCCCAGGGCTGTGTGAGGTCCCGAGGGCCATGGGCTGCCGTAGCCCGGGGCAGCCCCACGGCGGCCGCTGCCTGGGGTTGCCCCCGTCGCTCCGGGTCTCCCGCGCAGACTGCGAGGACTGCCCCGGCCGCTCCCCGCGGTTGCCCCGCGGGGCCGAAGGGGGACCCTGGTAGRAGCGGGTAGGGCCGTTCGGGTGCGCGGGATCAGCGGAGTTGGTTTCATTATTTTCGAGAGGATTGAASAGCAGCTTTCCGCCTTTCCCCCTGCGCTGCCTTCCCCTCTTCGCCTCCTGGCTCTGCTGCGACTGTAATTATTATCAGTGGTAGGTGACACTTAGTGCACCGCCACCAGCCCCTGTCGCGCCGGCTATAGGCAGTGAGGAAGGGTTATTTTCTCGCCCATCCGCCATTCCTCGCTTCCTCCCCACAYGCAGGCAACACGCACACTTGCTTTTATGCATCTGGGCTGCCAGGCTGCTAGTGAACAAGTGTCCAAAGCTGGAGAGATCCGGACTGTAATCACACCTTATTTCCACTTTGCTGTAATATTCTTTCCGAGAATAGGGCTGCAGGGTTTTCTTCTTCCTTTTGTCTTTTTTTTTTTTCAATTTTTTTTTTTTTTTTTTTTAGTTTTCATTTCCTTAGTAGTCCCTGGCACTGCAGCATGCAATGGCACGCTAGAGCCCATGCTCGCTTCTCCTGTACTAAGTTGAGAGCTTCCACTTGAAAGTTTTTCTTTTCCTCTTTGCATAGAGCCTTTCGTAGTTTCTCGCATAACCAAGCGGGTTTCCCAATGTTTTCGGCTTTCTGTGTAGGCCCTTGCTCCACTGTATTATCTCCTCTCTCCCTTCGAAAAGGGGAAAAAAGTCCTTCTCCTGCTTTAAAACTATAATTACTCTTGAATTGCCTCTGTGAGGGGAGAAAGGCAGCAAAGTTGAAGCCTGAGGAGGATTTTGACTATTGTATCTGAACTTTGCAGGCCTGAAGCTTAAGGCAGTGGGAATCCACTTCATCAGGTTAAAACATCTGTCAGACTGGCAAATTGTTAAGCCTCCTGCTCCTTCCCAGGGTGTTTGGGGAGGCAGGGAGCAAGTCCCACACTGTCCAGAGCTGCTAAGGGGACTACTGCCACTTCACCAGGAAAACTCACTTGGGTGTTGACAATAACAGGCATATAGAAATGCTTCCTTCTGTCACAGTGGAGGGGCAAAGCAGTGTATTTTCAATTTTTTTTTCCTTAGGAAACTGCAGTCATGTAAAATAAATCAATATAGACAAGCAGATGAGAATCAGTATTTTGTCATGAAAGCGAGCAAGATTTGTTGAGCCCATCTCTGTTGGGTTGGACTCTAGGTCTGAGAATTTATCATTAGCATTGTAAACTTTTACATGCTCTGCATCCATTTCAGTGCAGAAAAATAAAACCCCACTACTTCATTATGACACTCCTGGTGAGTTAATAAATTGAAAAAAATTGTTAAACTAGGTTTTTGTTTTGTTTTGTGAATCTTATCTATGTAGCCATGTCACCCGAGATTAGAACAAGAGATATGCTAAAAAGAAACGCTTGCATATGGTGGGTAGATTAAGGACAAAGAATCTTTTTGTCATGGAAATGGTTTTTTTTTTYCCCCTTTTTGGGGGGGTTTTGTTTTGTTTACTTCATCACATAGAATTTCTCACACTTGGTTTGTTTTGTATTGCCCTCAATGACTACATGATCAAATGAATGGATTTATTTCTGCCGAATGAGAAAGACAGTCTTTCCATCAAAAGGACTACATTGCGTCCCAGTGAGGAATTTTAAAGCGTTATTATTGTGGTCCCTGAATAGCACAAAATCGGCTTTCACAGCAGCCCTAAAATGCAACAATGTAAATACTTTTCAGCCTTAGAAGGCTGTTATCAAAATGTGCTATGTTTCCTTTTACTAAAACATATTTTAATTAATAGAGTGAAACCCTTGATAGTTAACAATTAACAAGCTAAAGTAGTGCTGTTGGTTTTGCACTTTCATTTGAGAAATGTGAACAAGGTGGAGACAGGCTATAGGAGCAGAGGGCTATCTAGTGCACATTAGTGTAATGTAAATCATTTACACATTGTATTAGGAAGYCTAACGATTGCCGTACTTGAAAGCAATTTTATAGGCCAGATATAATGAAAGCTCCAAATCTCGTGAATTTGAACACTTCTTGTCAAGTCAGTGTTCTTCGTTTCTGTTCACAGCTGTGATCAAGATATTGCCACAGTTCCTGAGTATATTTTGCAACAGGCCAAAAATAGTTCACACAGCGCAAGAATATTTGTCATTTTTAAAAAGCAAACTGTTTAAACAGTACTATTTAATATGCATAGCCTTTTCACTCATTTTGCTGTTTGTCTCCAAAGGAGTTAACGCAASACTAAGCAAATTAAGCTTATTCTTTATTTAATGAAATCATGTTTAGTATCACCTCAAAATAGATTTTATAAAACTAAGCATTTAAAAATTAATGTCCCATAAATGTAATCCTTACAGTGAAGGGACATTCATAGCAACAGAGAGAAGCCTGGCAGTTTGGGGTGCAGGATGGAAGATAAACATTAGGCCAGGTTTTAAGTTGACTGGTCATAGCAGAACTTTCATGATAATGCTATCACAGAAGTTTTAGAATCTAAACAAATAATTTTATAGCCAGCTTGGGCTACAGCATAACACAACTGCATTCAAACAGGACATTGTTATGGTGGTGAGAAACTGTTGGAAATCTGAAGATAATAAGTATGTCATAAACTACAGATACACACTCAAAAATTTTTGAAATTGTTGGTCAAAAGTCAAATGCTAAAAAGTATATTTTTTAATAATTTTGAAAAGAAATCTTAGCACACAGTGGATGATGATATATTTCTTGAGTAATTGCAATGTAGAMGATTGAACAAAAAATCTGTATTTAAACAAAAAAACAATTTGAGGTTGCTAGATGTGAAGATCTGCTGGAAGTCATTTAGAAACAGCAGCAGAAGGACTCAGATGACTGCCTATAGAACACAATAATCTCAGTTTCTCAGTAAATGTAACGCATTGTAATAGCTGGAATTACATTTCTAATACACTTGCCTAATTCAACAGATTACAAATGAAACAGAATTGTAGATACAACACACATGCTTCAACTCAGATTCAAATTAAACCATGGACATAGCATTTGTATTATTAAGGCAGGGATAATAAAAATAGGGGGTTTTGTGGGTTTTCTTTTTGGTTTTTGGTTTTGTTGGGTTTTTGTTGGGTTTTTGGTTTTTTGTTTGGTTTGAGGTTTTTTTTTGTATTGCTGAAAGGTGATTCTTAGAGTGTGCAAATGCGATTCTGGCAAGAGGCATGAGAAATGATGCTTTGGACTTCTTCATGCGAAGTTTCTGGCAAAGATGTATCATTGTTTAACTTGAGATAGAAGAGATACCTCATAGTGAACAGTGTAAAGTGAATTTTCTAATGTGCCCTTTGTAGTCATTTTTTCAAATGGACTTCTTTTTCCTCCCATTCTTCAATACATGCAATACAGCCTAAACTAATTGATCTGGTAAAGTGGGATTGGGCTGTGTAGTTTTGGGCAGTTTGGTGACTGCATTCAGTATTCTTCTGGAGTATGTACACGGACACACAGGCTCAGCTACAGCACAGACACAGCTTAGTATGTAGCAGCCAGCCTCATACCAGTGTGGTCACTYCATCTGCATATAGAGAGGGTTAAAACACATTTTGGGGGAACATTCCTCCATATGTCTATTGCTTAGAGACTGTTGCATTTAAAACTTGAGAAGTCATAAGCAGCTGTCAGTAAACATAAAACTCAGGTGATTTTTGCGAATGTTTGTTTTGAGGCRAGTGTAAGAGAACGCTTTCTGCTTTGAAAAATAAAGACCAAATAAGTATCGTTATAAATTGTCCCTTTGATTAGAAATGGTAATTGAAACTTTATACAAATACTTTTGCTATTACAGTAGAAGCTTTACGTTCAAACTCTGTAACATCTGTATTTGTACAATTTTAAAAATACTCTACATTGAATTGTGTTCACCATAGAGAATTATTTGGAATAATAAGGAAACTACAGCAATCGGCCTATTTGCTGATGTATATATAACAATAGAAGTAGGCAAAACTGGGTCAGATTTTATCTGGTGATGTTGGTCTTGAAGTCTTACCATCTCCTGAGGTAGACATTAAGGCACTATTTTCAGAGTGGGAGGGAGGAAATTTTTAAAGGTGTTGGTTTAAGTTTTGTGTAATTAAGCTATCAATATGCATTCATTTAGCTGTTGAAAATGACTTTGCTTAAGATAGAGGAAAGCTACAATTCAAAAAACATGTGGCATTAGAAAAAGAGTGAAAATAAACTAATTAATAAAAAGTATTAGTGCCATCTGAAAAACAGTCTGCCACCTGAAAAATAGTCTGAATCCTGAGAAGATTTTCCTGATATCTCTCCTTTATTTGATTTGTTGACTGCCAAACATAGACAAGCATATCTGTTGACTATCCAGCAGTCAGGACGTGAGTCAATCACTTTTGCTGATAATAAACCAGGTCTGGCATGACATTAAAATACTTTAGTAGTGACACAGTTTCCACAATAAAGCATATAAAAATAATTTCTTTCATTATATTGTATTTGTAAAATGAGAGTAGTTGTCTGTATTTTTTTCCAGAGGAAGCATTAGTAAATCTAGTTCTATTCATATTCATTCATACAGAATTTTATATATCAGTGTAAATCCMGTTTCCTTTGCACTCTTAAAATTTCCCACTAAATGTAGTGAGGGTTTTCGTTAATACAAAACAGGGAATTTAGGCCAAAATTTACTTATAGGAGATGGTTCAGTTATTGTGCGCTGTTAGACCTAGAGAACATTTCTTCTTTTTAATGAAATCCCTTCAAAACCATGAAAGCCAGAAATATAACTGTAAGGGTGATAAAAAACCATAATGCAACACGTCTTAAAAGTCTGTTTAAGTTGAAAAGTGAAAAGATAGAGGATTAAAAAGAGGGAACTTTACTATTTTCTTGTTATAGTCAGAGCATATTTGAACAATATTTATTATTATGGTGTGAGTTAAATCTTCACAAAAAGCCCTTCTGAAATTCTTACTGCCACTTGCTAATACCGGCATGCGTGGCGCGTTCCCTCCCCGCACCCCCAGTACCACCTCTCTCCCCCACCCCGCCCCAAAAAAAAAAAAAAAAAAAAAAAAAAAAAAAAGTGAAACCGATCACCAGTTTGCAAAAGAAGCACCAGAAACATTTCCAAACTTTTGAGCCAGGGAGGGAGGCGCACAGAAGTGCTCGGGCAGGCTGCTCACCCCCCGAGCTGGGCTGGGCGCAGGTGGGCGCTGCACGGTTGGGTCGCGCCGTGCCCGCCGCTGGCGGCCGCGGGAGCTCCGCCGGGGAATGCCGGCGACAAGGTGGGATCGCCGAGYGCCAGAAAGCTTCCCCAGGCCTCCTCTCCCTGAGGGTGGGTAGTTAGAAGTGCTTTGACAAGGCTTGCTGATTTAACCTTTGCCTGCTATGCCCTGCCAGGGGTGGCCACTAGATGTCAAGCTCATAATACAATTAGTACATCTGTGCAGTTGACCTTGGCAGCACGGCTTACCACTGTTCTGTTAAGTGTTAACACTGAATTTGAGTGTTAACTAGAGATCCCTCGCAGTTTGCTACATGCTGTACCGCTTATCAAATGCCCATCTAGTTCAGCACAAGTGTTTACAGTCCTTAAAGCAGGAAAAAGGTTTCTTTTTGTGAAGCCCAGCGTCTTGAGCTGCTTAATTAACCCTGCTGGTGCTGCCGTATTTTTGTTTCAGATAATCAAAACTGACTCGTCGTTCAGCACTTCAGGAGACCCCTTCTCCTGGTGCCATTCGATAGTTTCCATTTACAAATTTGTTGCGCTAGTGTGCCCAAAGATGGAAATTATGAAAGCTAAAGGATTTGTCTAGATCCTCACGGCTTTGCTATCCTGKGCAGTACTGCAGGATGTGGGATGGTGAAAGACCAAAATGACYGAGCTGCACAACTGGCTTTGAATCGCTTCAGGTTTGCTCTTTCAAGCATTYCTGGTTGTGAGCAATTTTACTCAAAGGAATAATGTCACTGAGTTCMGAACTCGTAAGTTCAGTTTTTAGATACTTAGGAGATGCAGGACTGGGTTCCTCACATTGTCTTCTTATCTTGCAAGCTTCCAAATGCAATATTTTCAGTTTTTCTGGGCTTGTTCAGAGAGTGATTGGCTTCATTAATTCATGCAGGGTGTTAAGGTAGTTTAAGATGTAGTTAATTACACACTTTTCAAGGAAAGTGACACAGGATCTATGGTTCTCCTTCTTTCTTCTAGTTTGTTTTGGTTTGGTTTTTCATTTTTTTTCCATGTCAGCTATGTTAGAAGCATTAGCATTGACCTGGATTTTATTTTTTTTAGGATTCCAAACAAAACTCAGTACATTCAAAATAAACTTAGTTCAAACAAACACCCGTGTTATTTGTACGTGAATTCTGCACAAYCTGAAATTAATGTACACGTGCCATAACAGCCAACCGAATAGCTTTTTATATGACTTTGAAAAACATAGCGCAACTCTTATTTAATATGATACCTTGCACAGATATTACAAAAAATTCGTGAAGCTTGCATCTGTTCCACATCTGCATCCACAGAGAAAGGCGCCAGTGTTTGATATAGTGAAGTGCTTCACTGCACAGATGAGAAACTGTAAATGTTTTAACCGGAGTACAGTTAGTGCCTGTGCCACAGGTGGCTGTTACTTAACAAATTCTGAGATTCAGGCTACTGAATAGATCAAACTGAGTGTGCCAGGTCAGCGCCGGGTTTTGCATAGCAAGAGTGCCCTCCACTGTTCGAATCCATACTAACAGTTTTTGTGGGCTGAGAAAAAGGACAGAAAATTTTTCTTTTGAGTGTGGAATTTCTTCTACATTGTTAAACACAGTAGGGGTCTCTATTTGTCTCCTCCTGTTTCACAGCTTGGGCTCAGTATGTGATAATTCATCTTTCTTTATCGGATTCAAAGCTATCATAAAGAGTTAAAAAGAATTAATTTGCAAGAAAATAAACGTGTTCTAACAATTTAAGAAAACTTTCTTTAAAAGCTCCGTCAATTGTAAGAGATGATAGAGCTAAGGAAAAAGTGTACTGTTCTTCTCCAGGATCAATATCTTGCTACAAGAGTACTTTTTCCAAATTAACATAATTTTAAAACAAATTTAAGTGTTTTTTTTCTAGTACATAATCTTATTTTATTTTATCTCTGCTTGGAGAAAAATAAGTATTCTGATGATAGAAGTAGTAAATAATTGTCCTGTATCAGTGCACTAGGATCAGAGTTTTGTTTATAATAATGCTTGTTTTAATATACAGAAATGCTGCGAGCTGCACTTTGAAATGATCATTGGATTTGCATGTGAGAGCATTTTATACATCTGTCTTCATAGTTAGCAGACATTTTAGCTCTAGCTGATGCTAGCATATGCATTTTTTCTGAAACTTCTTCRCAGTTTCCACACTGCATATCAGTCAGTGGGTTTTTTATCTTCCTGAAAGAAATTACTACATTCAGAAAATATTCATTACCTCTCAATTATAGAGTTCTGAATGTAGAAATTATAGTAGTTCATAAAACATGAACTTTTCCATGCTTTCATTTGTATATTTTATTGTGTATAGTCTTAAAGAAGCTTGAGAAAATATTTTACTCACACATTTTTGGATTCCTTTATTAGAGASTTTTGTTTGAATACTTCAGGAAGGTATAAGCAATTTTAAATTTGTTCAAGGCTAAGGAAATGTTGGTTCAGTTCTTTTGCTTGATTTTACCCAAGTGTCTTATGAATCACACATAATTTGAGGATTCCATGACACAGAGTAACAGAATAACAAAATACTGAATAGTCAGAGATACTTTTRCTTTAATAGTCCTTATTAATAAAATTGAAAAGGTCCTTTTCAGGTAATTCACATGTGTGGAACTAGAACTGATTTAAGATGGGACAAAATTAAAATATTCTGGAGCAAAAATGAAACACAGTAGCTGGTTGGGGCTGTTTCCAGACTGGAAGCAGTTATCCTAAAAAAGGAGGGGGCATTTAACAAGCAACATATAATTTAAGAATTAACCTGACTTAGCATGTGATGCTTCATTTCAGTCTGTTTCACAAAATCAAAAAACAAATTTTTGAAGCATCCATTCATTTTATTTTCCCTTCATATCATGCAAGAGGCTCTCTTCTCACACAGGGGAGAAAGATACATGCTTGCAAAAAAAAAAGAAAATCAGAACTAGTAATGCCAGGTCTACAAATTCTCTGTGTGCGTAGTTAGAAATGACAATTTTTTCTCAATTCTGCACCTTTCCCAATCGCCACTGGATTAAAGGACCCACGGCACCCTTTGAGCTGCATCCCTTCCTCTTGGGCGCTGAGGAAGCAAGCCAACACCATCCTCCTTGCTCCAGCCTGAAAAGTGTTTGCTCTTAGTTACGGGCACAGAACGATCAACCCCTTGTACCCCCCTCACTAGCTCACCAGAGCACCTGAACTGCTCCAGGTATCACCATCCCAAAGTGCCTTTCGCAAAATGCCTTCATTTGAATTTCCATGGGCTTATTCTAGGGCCAGACCTCGGTGGTGCAAAGCGCCAGCATTGCTGGAGCCACCGCAGCTCCGTGAGCTGGTACCTGCTCAGGAGCTCATCCCATGTACCATCTGAGAGATGCTGCCTGAGATTTTTCAGCTGTTTTCATAGGGGAAGCTTGATGTGCTGTAATTCATCTTGCATCCCGTAGCAGCTTCAGATTAGTCCGTTAGCTGTTAGACTGCTAATGAGAAAAAGAAAATAACTGAGAGGCTATTAGTGGCTGAGATCCTGACTACTTAACAAAACTCCCATTCTACACCTTTTGTGTAACTAAGAAATGCAAAATTCAACCCATGTCCGTAAGATTAAGCAAGCTCATTCAATTCCCCCAAAATCCTTGTAAATTTTTACTGTATCACATCCTCACTGTAATAACAAAAATTATTGTTTCTCCTCAGGAAAATTTAAAGAAAAAAGATKAAATTCTTCACTACCTAATGGATTCAATCACTTCATAATAGCTTAGAAAATGGAAACAAGCTAAAAATCATAAATAAATATGGAAACATTATATGTTTTACTGTTTTTAATAGATATACTCTGTGATTTTAAAATTTAATTYGTAGTTTAATATTTTAGCATTTAACATTTTTAATATTCTAGAGTAATGAATAAATTTTGGTATTGATTTGTGTCATTTATAAAGTGACTGAGTTTTAACAAAGAAGCAAAAATAGCCTTTCCTGTAGAATGTTTTTAAGCTTTACTCCCTTGTTTAATTCAGTGAGGACTTACATTTCAAAAGCAACAATAAATACAGCCCCTTAGTGCTTTTTTATCTGTAAGTACTACTGAAAGGGATCTTAACTGCATTTGTGAAATATGGAGTCAATGTTCACTTGTCCAGTACAGGTATCTATTACAAAATATTTACCACTTGTTACTTTCAGTCTTTCTTGTCTCACCCTTGGAAGTGCTTGTTTCTATGACTAGTTTGCACTCTTTCAATTCTATTAAATTCCGCGTGTTTCAGATGTGAGTAAAGGCTACTCATTTGAGTAGGACTTGCTGGATTGAGACCACATGCTGTCATTCTGTGAAGCATCTTAGTAGCCTTAGCGTACTGCGCAGGAAAATCCCATCACCTGTGGCAAAGCAGCCTTTACTTTCATGCCATTTGTGYCACCCACTTGCCTACCTGTCCAGTGAATTGAAGCTTTGAGAGAAATTTGTTTGACTTTTTTCAAAAAGTCAGAACAATTTATCCTAAATGGAAAGTACTGTGGTGAGATTCATTGTATGCCTAGTTTGAGGTTGACCTAGGGGGGTGAAAATGTCCTAGAAATTCTCTGGTATTATTCTCTAAAATATTTTTCAAAAGGAGTTATTGGCTATTTCAAGGCAGACAGATGATGAGGTGAATTAACTTGGATCGGTCATTTGAAAAGTATTCTCACTATTTTTAAGGTATGGGAGTTGAGGGAAGGAGAAATGCCAAACAGAGCTGTAGGTCCCCACTTAGTATAGGCAGGAGCCAGGTCCCCCTGAGACAGCACAGATCTAGCCATTTATTTCATTAAGAGCAGAGCTGAGCACTGATTATCCAAGAAATACCTATACTGCTGTATTCCTCATGTACTTTTTCACAAATTATATTTCAAATGCAAACTGCCGTTTCTTTATGTTTGAGAAAAATAAGCCTGTTTATGATTTTGAAACACTTAACAGGTCCATGTCGATATCTCCTGGCAGTGAGCACCAGTGGTTAAGGTTACTTTGGAAAGCTTTTGCATTATACATACTAGCTTTGATATATGGAGATCATGAGACTGTCTTCCAGTGCATAAAATAATACCTGTTTTGGTTGTAAATGTTCACATTTGGGCTTAGTGATTACTGTACAGTGTCTGAAATAATTAGCTTGCTGGTGTTTGATCAGCTCATTCTAGATCAGAGGACAGCCATATTTGAATGGCTATATTGCCTGAATCCATCACTAATTACTGAAACCTTTTGTGGGAGGTTTGTTTAGAGAAAGCTCTCCTTAAACAAAAGAAGAGAAATATATAGATAAAAACCTGGAAGGGGAGTTGCACAGTTTGCAGCTTCTTTTAGAATCAATCCTCCTTTACAATCACTTAGTAGCAGTATTAGAAGTAGTAGTTGTAATAATATAATAGTAATAATAATAATAGCAATAATAATAATAGCAACAACAGGCAACTATTACCCAGCCTGACAATGTTTSGAAATAAGCACTGGAAAATGTTCAAAGGTGAAAGCCTTTGGAGAGACATGGTTTCTGTATGCGTGGTCGGTATTACCAACCAGGGGACTCTGTAGATTCTGAGCAAGGACCAGCGA